>NW_015506814.1:65778-92476 GCF_001515645.1 Sinocyclocheilus grahami
CATTTATCTGAAATAAAAAGCTTTTGTAACATTATACACTATATATTTAGCTCTTTTTAAAATGCATATTATAGAAATTATTACTTTCATTTAGCAAGGATGTTTTAAATTGATCAAAAGTGATGATAAAGTCATTTATAATGTTACAAAAGATTTCTACTTCAGATAAATGCTGTTCTTCTGAACTTCCCATTCATCAAAGAAACCTGAAAAAAATGTTTTCAACATCATAATAATAAATGTGTTTTGAGCAGCGAATCAGAATATTAGAATGATTTCTGAAGGATCGTGTGACTGGAGTAATGATGCTAAAGCTCTGCTTTGAAATCACAGGAATAAATTATATTTTCAAATAGAAAACAGTTATTTTATTGTAACAAAATGTTACCGTTTTTGCTGTATTTTGGATCAAATAAATGCAGGCTTGGTGAGCAGAAGAGAATTCTTTAAAAAAATCATTAAAAATCTTACTGTTCAAAAACTTTTGACTGGTATGTTAGCCTATAGTTTGAAGTAAAAAAAATATTAATATTAATAAGGAGAGTCTGAGATTTATTTGACAGTGATTTCACATTTCTTGTTTGTATGAAGGCTAAATACCAATAAACGGTGAACATTTATTTATTTGCGCCATTTTTTTCCTAAAATATTATATAGTTTTATAGGAGTAGGTTTCATAGAGTTGACAAATTAATTTTTCATAAGTTTGTAGGTATATACATCTGTTGTGGCCGTTCTTGGCAGTTTTTTACAAGGCTTTTTTAATAGTGTTCATACCGATATCGGAATTATATCGTATCGACCGTAATTAAGAAATATATCGCGATATAAATTTTGGCCATATCGTCCAGCCCTAGACAAGATATCAATATATCACATAACATTCTTTTTAGTACGAATAACATGGTAATAGCACCTGATACCATAGTATCAACACAGTACAGATACCTCTACTACACTTACGAGCATCAATTCATATTAATTATGTCCAAAAAATGCAGTCTAGTTAGGCAGTGCACAAGCCAGTACACACAGAGCTGTATACGTTACAGACATAACGCATCAATGCCAAATCTTCAGACATAATCAATCTATCATTTTGAGAAAGAGATTAAAAAAAGAGGTTTTATAATACATAACCTGCTGTCTGAAACAGAAGCGACAGGTTTTGCATAAAGCGAGCTAGTAAACGGCCCCAGTTAATGTGTAACTACTGATTAGAACACAACCAATAACACATTCAAAGTTTAATATCCCAAGGTATATCTCTCGTTAGTATATGTGCAGATAACTTACACACTTATAAGCAGCTGTGAAACTCCTGGATAGCAGTGCTCGGTCTGCCTGTGTTGGACTTTCAGCCCATCTCCCACAAACTTCCGACGGTCTGCCTATCCCGCAACTGACGGGTGGAGAGCGGAATTGCAATTCCCACTATGACCAGGGTTTAGGTCATGAATATGAATTAGTTCATGCTGACGTCGTTAGGAAACCTTCCTAGAGCGTCCAATCACGTTTCTGTATTAATAAACATGAGCCAAGCCTTCGCTGCAGTTGGATTCAACTGACTAACGTCTGCATCGAGCCAATCAAGTTAGCGTCTGTCAGCGGATATGATTAATATTCATGAGCCCCACCTTCACCATAGTAGGTTTCACAAAATAGCGAATGAAGGCGGAAAAGGCCCAGTTCTTTTCCGGATATGGAGAAAAGGACGATGGGAATTGTAGTGATAAATCGAATGGCTGCTGTTCAGTGTGATTATGTGTAGGTTACTTTCGATCCTCTTTTCTGAAATAGTTTTATTGCAGTCAAGTATATTCGAATGTGCCGATTTCATTATTTTCAATGCTGAGAACAGTCGTGTAAACTGTGATACTCTGTCATTCAAAAGTTTGGGATAAGTGAAAATTAAAAAAAAAAAAAAAAAGTTTTCACAAAAATATTAAGCATTGATAAATATAAGAACTGTTATTTAATAACTGAGCACCAAATCAACATAATTAGAAGGATTTCTGACTGGAGTAATGGCTGTTGATGTTTTTCATTATTTCACAATATTACTGTTTTTGTTGAATTTGTACTTTTTTAAGCTTTTAAAACTTTGGTGAGCATAAGACACTTCTTTCAAAATCAATCAATCAATCAATCAATCAATCAATCAAACGACCAAACAAAAGCTAATTATTCCAAACTTTTGACCATAAGTGTATAATAGTATACATACTTCCACAGTGTACATGTTCAGTTCATACCTTTCGATGCTATGTGTGACTGAAGAGAAGAGGCTGAAGAAGGAAATAGGGCTGTATTATGGGAAATCCCCCTGGATGCTTATTGTTCATGTGCACTGAGATTTCAGCAAAGGTTATTAGAGGTTATAGTGACCTGCATTCAGACTACATGTATTGAGATTAAAAACTGGTCCAAACACAAGACATTTTTATCTCTCTAATTAATCACAAAATTAATATATAACATTTAATGCATTTTTAGCATTTTGAACAATGCATGCATAGTGTTTTTATGCAAGGCTAAAAACTTGAACAAATTGTTACTATACATAAATTGTTAACAATACATAAGCTCTGTTTTCTATGGAAGCCTGTTTCCACCATAGAACAAATCAATAATAAATAAATGTTCATTTTTATCTCACAATTCAGACTTTTTTTTCTCGCAATCCTGTGTTTATATCTCACAATTCTTATTTGTAAATTCTATCATTTACTCACTTTCAAGTTGTTCCAAACCAGTATGAATTTTTCTTCTGTTGAACACAAAAGTAGATATTTTGCAGAATGTTTATAACTAAATAGTTGGTGTAGCCATCAACTTCCATGTAGTATGGGGAAAAATAATAATAAAAATAAATACTATGTAAGTCAATGGCTACCAGCCTACATTTATTTTTATATACTTCTTTTCTTTTTTTTAAGCCTTTTTAATTCTTGGTGACGAGTTAGAAAGAAAGAATCTAAACGTTTTTCTGCTTTCTCATATTCATTTTCGAATTAAAATGTGGGTCAAGGGAAGTCAGTCGCGGGTCATGCAGTAGTTTGTGGACGGCTGCTGTATATCCGCACTGCTCTGCTGAGCATTTTCCAGCATGCATTGTGATAGCTTTGTTTCCTCAGTGGCAGTTTATAGTATGGGGAAAAATAATAATAAAAATAAATACTATGTAAGTCAATGGCTACCAGCCTACATTTATTTTTATATACTTCTTTTCTTTTTTTTAAGCCTTTCTAATTCTTGGTGACGAGTTAGAAAGAAAGAATCTAAACGTTTTTCTGCTTTCTCATATTCATTTTCGAATTAAAATGTGGGTCAAGGGAAGTCAGTCGCGGGTCATGCAGTAGTTTGTGGACGGCTGCTGTATATCCGCACTGCTCTGCTGAGCATTTTCCAGCATGCATTGTGATAGCTTTGTTTCCTCAGTGGCAGTTTGCCCATGTGAAAACACAGAGTGCAACACGCAAAACACGTTTCCTCTTCCCTCAATTTGCAGCCCTTGAAAACAATAGCATTGCAGCACATTTCAAGAGGACGGAAACTATTTTGAGGTTGCATGAGCCAAATGACGGCAGTCCACAGTATTGACGTGGACAGTCTGTCAGATCTAGACATGAGAAATGAGCTTCAAAAACAAGAGCTAATGGTGCAATAGCTGCTCCCTACAGAAAATAGCATTTTTCTTTTTCAACTTTAGTTTTACAGTATAATGTGCAGATAATATATGCTAACTTTCTGAATGCATGGAATACATGGATGAGCTTTTATATTCGCCAAAATGTGCAGTACCAGAGCACATTGGGCAACATATTGTATCCCACAATGCAATGCGTCTTACTTGACTGTATAATTTTTGAAGTGTACTTTTTCTGTTTGGAATTTTCAGTGTGGATTTCCACACTACTAAAATGGCTTAGAATAGTGTGTGGATTAGAATATGCCTTGAGGGAACTTTCTGAGAGCTAAAAAAGCAGCAAGAAGAAAAATAGAAGAATGAAGACTTTTATGTGTTCATGGGAGACTGTCACCAGCTGCTTTTGCTCCAACAAAGTTTCAGATATTATTCTAGACAGAAGTGATGAAAACAGTGCATGCACAAAAGTAAAAACGAATTAATAAATAAAAAACAACTTCAAATATATGCACAAAAAATATGAACTTCTGAAATAAAAAAAACTGCATGATAAATAGTAAAACGTCTTTTAAAAATATTTTCTCTTTGTATCTTTACTCGCAGATATTTTTAGATCTCTGTTGCTACTTTTGCATTGTTTATTTACTGCGTTACCGTTTTTTTGTGCAGCGCTGAGGCCACTTTTGATTAAGAATTAAGGCTACAGAGGATTTTGGAAACTGTTATTTTTGTTGTATAATTTTTAGTTTTAAATTAATTAAAATACTCAGAAGTGTTTCTAACCTTTAACCTTCTGCTGTTGTTCGGTCAGATTTGTCCGAAAAAAATTAAAAAAATTTTTTTTAGAATTTTATTTTATTTTTTTACATCATCAGAATGGTGTGAAACTTGGTATGTGAAAATAAATAGAAATAATTAAATACATACATAAATAAATACATAAATACATAAATAAACATGGACATTACTCAAAAAGGTTAAATGGTCTCGAAAAAAAATCAAACTTGTACTGTTTGCACACAAAAATGTCTGCATTGGAAATGAACGGGGAGTGAATTTCATCTTGTGCAAATGTTTGGTACGGTATAGCTCCCAAACAAAATTCTACTAAAAGCTTTTTCTTTTTTTTTTTTTTTTGAGGCATCAAACTCAAACAATTTGTTTCGATTTATGGCTTCAATTTTCATGCAGTTTTAGAGTAAAACATGTTTTGGAAAAACTGTTACTTCAGCAATAATCTGCTTAGTTTCTTTAAAAAGAGACTAAACTTAAGTCTCTGCTCCAAACCATTCATTAGTTTAAGTTGGATTTTTTATTCATTTTTCAGGTCAAGTAATAAATGGATCATAACTATTCCTTAAATGTAACTTAATACCAACAAATCCTCTAAAAACATCAAATCAGGGTTTCTGCAGGATTTTTAAGCACAAATGTAAGACTTTTTAAGACCTTTTTTAAGACCTGCACAAATTAAGCGTTAGTTCTGGCAGGTCACGTGAGTCAAGCTTGCATCAGCTGATTCTCAGCTGATCACATCTACCTATAGGAATACGACACCTATCGCGGCATTCCTATATAAGCTCTATTCAGTATTATTCAGCAGCTTTTCAGCTTGCTCGGGAGCAAATTACCCTCCTCCATCCCCAGCTCCTCCTTTCGCCACAGTCAGGACTTGGCTTTCTGATATTCCTTGCTAATCAGACTCCTTTATCTTGAATAAAGTGTTACACTTAAATATCATTAAGTACATTAATGATATCTGCCTTGTTCTGTTCTGTTAACCCTAGGGCGGTTATTATTGCTGCTCTCCCTGCTCATTCATGACAGGCTGCATGGATGGGCAGGGAGGTTTTTGCCCAGAACAGAACCATAGCGCCAAACCAAACTTTATGCTAAGTATCTATCATTTTGACGATAGTGGTCCTGACAGAAATAAAATTAATACCATATGAGCGGGGTAGGGCAATGTCTATAGTACCATATTAAACTGTAAAATTACTGTAAAAAGCATAATTTACCGTTCAGATACAAGTTTTCACAAAAACAAAAAGTTTTATAAAATTATAAAATTTACATTTTAGCCTTTAAACCACTTTTAAAAAAGTATTACCGGTAATCATTATATTTGTAACGGGGCTGACAAGACGTGAGACATGTGGATCCATCTGCAGGCTTTATTTAGGAGACGTGGTAAACAGGCAGGGTCAAAACACTGGCAAACAGGTATATGGGGGCAAAACACAAGAATAGTCACGTAGGTCACCGATAAGCAGACAGAATCACAGGGGCAAGACGAGAGGGAGAAATCCAAGAAAACAGGCAAAGATCAAAAACCGCAAAAACAGGCAAGACAAGGCAAGGCAAAACAAGGAAAACACGGAGACTCGGAAAGGGGTACAGGCTAAACAATACTCAGCAGAGAAATGTGGTTAGAGTAGATGTTATATAGTGAGTGAGGTGATTAGAAACAGCTGTGTGCAATCAGTGCAGTGTGCAAATCGTGCAAAGAATGATGGGATATGTAGTCCGGGGTGCTATGCAACAGTTTGTGTAGTGCGAGAGTCAATGTAATGGAAAGGGTGACATCTGGTGGTGAATAAACGGAAGTCCATGGACTGAATTCGTGACAATATTAATTTAAACAATTATCATCAATAAATTATATAAATTAAATAACAAATTAGGGGTTTGCGATATTGACAAAAATATTTTCTGAGATTTTATCGATGACGATAATTAGACGATATTTTGCTGAGTGTGTTACTGTGCTGATATCTTAAGGACTGCTGTGGACAGCTGACTCCTGAATATTTTTTTTATATTTTTCATATTCTGTGTGGTCAGTTCACAGCAGTGATAGAAATGAATCTTTTCCAATAAGTTTTATGGGCATTTTTACCTGTAAGCCATTTTTTCTAAAAGTGTTCATCGACTTTTGAGTCAAATTCTTGCATTTGGGCTGTTACCAAGCAAATGAAATCAATTTCAAATTTTTTGTAATGTAGTTCTTCAGTCTGAAAGGTTGTCGTTCTTTATTTTGGGCTGTCGGCAGTAACTGTTTAGTTTAAAATGGTTTTCAGGTTATCATGTTCAAACTGATTATCGTCCTGTTTCCAGTTTTCATTGTATTATTTCAAACTCTGGGTGTTGGTACCTTGCTCCTACAGTGGCGTTTGCATAAGCCAAACTCTTGACTTGATTGACAGGTCCACTGCTGTGCTCTTGCCACTCGCCACTAGCATAGCTTTGCACTGTGATGTGATAGCACACTGATCGATCCGATCTCACACTGTATGGACGGCTCACAATGGAAGACTGGCATACAGCAGGATCCCAGTGTCTTAACCTCTACACACACACACACACAGACAGTGAGACAGAAGGAGAGTGGGAGAAGATCTAAGGAATCTCTTAAAGGCAGAGTTCACCCAAAATATAAAAGTTCATTCATCATTTATTCACCAAAATGTATGACTTTATTTTATGGAATTCATGCACACATGCATTTAAATATGGTCTAGCCTCGTAGACAGACTACAATGATGAAACATGCGAGAACCAGTAATGACCTAAATTTCAGACGGTTTCTAACATACAGCTAATGTATGGAATACATTTATGGCAGTTTTGTGGCTGTTTTATAGTTTGACATCGCTCTTCTGCTTTTGTGTGTCCCATGGAAGAAAAAGCTTTGGCTGAACGACATAAGAATGCATAAATGATGACAATATTGTGGGTGAACTGCATCTTTAAATGTACACAACACATTGTAAATGAAATACATCGATAGCTCAATCACAAAGTGTCATCTGGTGGATACTTAAGACATCAGTCTTTATTTGCTGGACATACCCTTGTGAACAAGAAGTACACTTTAGGATAGTTTTAAAAAGAGTATTTATTACGGTAATAATTTACTTTAAAAGTGCAAACTGAATGTAATTTCTCAGACACTTAATTACATGTTATTAAACAAAAATGGATTATAGTTTAAATTTATACAAAATGCAAAAGATTCATTTAAGAGTGCTTTTCTGATCCAGTTAAGTAGGACTTAAAGGAACACGCCACTATTTCTGAAAATAGGCTCATTTTCCAACTCCCCTAGAGTTAAACAGTTGAGTTTTACCGTTTTCGAATCCATTCAGCCGATCTCCAGGTCTGGCCGTAGCAGTGTTGCCAGATGTACGATAATTATCATATTTGTACCATAATTTTTTTACCATAATGTACGATAATTTCAGAATTTTGTGCCACCAAATGATAGTCGTTGTAATCATAGGGCTGTACGTCTACCTTCATGATTGTGAGGAGACTTGAACGGGTTACGCATGTCTTTCATCTCATCTCATGTCTTCTCGACCAATCATCATGGAGAATGACTCTCTCTCACGAGCACAAGTTAACGTTCCTGCCGCACTTAGGTCATTTGTTTCAAAGCTGAGGTCGATAGTTTAGCAATAAAGTATACAAATGAGTGCTGAAAAGGATAAATAGCTGTAACATCTAGATAAATAGCTGTATTCTGAACGTTTGACTCGTGTACGATAATTTTCTTCCAAATACGATAATTTTGAACTTCTGGTACGATACTTGGACATTTCCAATCTGGCAACACTGGGCGGTAGCACTTTTAGCTACAGCTTAGCATAGATCATTGAATCTGATTAGACCGTTAGCATCTCGCTCAAAAATGACCAAAGAGTTTCGATATTTTTCCTACTTAAAACTTGACTCTTCTGTAGTTACATCGTTTATTAAGACCGACGGAAAATGAAAAGTTGCGATTTTCTCGGCCGATATGGCTAGGAACTATACTCTCATTCCGGAACTTTGCTGCCGTACCATGGGTCAGCAGGCACAATGATATTACGCAGCACCTGAAAATAGTCCCCAGCTGGATAGTAGGAAAAATTTCGAAACTCTTTGGTCATTTTTGAGCGAGATGCTAACGGTCTAATCAGATTCATTTATCTATGCTAAGCTACAGCTAAAAGTGCTACCGCCAGACCCGGAGATCGGCTGAATGGATTTGAAAACGGTAAAACTCAACTGTTTAACTCTAGGGGAGTTGGAAAATGAGCCTATATTTTAAAAAATTGTGGTGTGTTCCTTTAAGTACATCTCTATATGTAATTTCACAGTTGCTTTTATTGTCTTTGAAATGTGGTTAAACTGCACTGCTGAATGTAATGACAAGCATTTACAGCAAAATAAAATATACATGTCACTTCCACTGAAACTTGTATGCCATAAATATATTTGTTATTACACATTTGTAATGAAGTCACAATTTAGTACATTTAAAATATTTGAACTTTAAATACTTAAACAAGTGCTTTAGTATGTTTTTCAACACATCAAAATAATTTTACTTTTTAAAGCATGATAAATAAAATGTATAATTTGACTTTTTTTTTTAAATATAGTTTTAAGATTTGAAGTATACTACAAGTGCCCATTTGATACAATGTGCCTTTCTTTTTCACAAGGGTACATGTAGCTGTGAGGGCTCTAACCCCAATGGAGAAGCTGTATGTATCTGATTCGCCCATTTTAGCAGCTTGGAGAAGAAAGTAAAAGCCATAGAGGCTGATGGTTTGAGTGCAGCACTCTTGTTCCATACGGTGACAGGGAAAAACACAACACACAATAAACTGCCTTACAAGCAAGTAAAAGAACATCAGCATGAAAGAAAATGCATGGGTTAACTTTGTCATATTGTAACAACAGTAATTGCAAGTGATTGAAGGACTGAAAAGCTCTGGGAATGGCCATAACACATCAGTGTTAAATTGTCAGAAAGTGTACAGCACCCTATCAAACATCATTCCAAACCGAATAGCTTGTTTGGAGAAGTCAGTCACGACCATGTCACCCCTGCTGTAAAGCTATGGAAAAAACATACAGATCAACCCTGAAGCTACTGAATTAGTTTTCATTTGGTGACAAAAAAAATCTATACAACTTGTATTGAAACAAGCAGCTTATGAATTATGTATGGCTCTACATCTGGAGTGATGGGTGGGTTGAATGTAGTGTTGTGTTTGTCATCTCTATACACACTTACAGTGTGGTAATTATTAGACAGGATGTGAAGCAGCCAAGACTCAGGAAGAACTCTAATGTTCTGCAGCTCTTGCAGATGCTGCCCTGAGACATAAACACATATAAACAACATAACTAGAATATAGTGTTGGGTGGTAAACAAAGTAGCAATGCTCTAACTTAAGTACATGTGTCAGTAGTGTTATTTCCAAAAGAGTGTATCTTTTCCGGTGAAGTGATAGTGTGTAGAATAGTTCACCCAAAAATAAAAAGTTTACTCTTGCGCCATCCAGCATGTAGAAGAGTTTGTTTCTTAATCAGAACGGATTTGGTTAAATGTAGCATTACATCACTTGCTCACCAATGGATCCTCTGCAGTGAATGGGTGCCGTCAGAATGAGAGTCCAAACAGCTGATAAAAACATCACAATAATCCACAAGTAATTGTCAAGACTCATCAATTAATGTCTTGTGAAGTGAAAAGCTGTGCGTTCATAAGAAACAAACCCATCATTTAAGTCTTTTAACTTTAATCCATTGCTTCTGGCCAAAATGCCAGTGCAAAATCCATTGGACTGTTTTTGCTCGTAAACAGTGCTTGATCTGTGCATATTTCTCCCCTGATTCAGGCAATACAACTTTTTTACTGGAGAAAGCAATATTATGCTCATATTTTTTGCCAGAAGTAACGATTTGAAGTTAAAAACACCTTTATGATGGATTTGTTTATAATAAACATGCAGCACACTGGAGTCTTGTATACTTGTGGATTATTGTGACGTTTTTATCAGCAGTTTGGGCTCTCAAACTGCTCCGGGTGTGTGTTCATGGTGTGTGTGTGTGTGTTCACTGCTGTGTGTGTGCACTTTGGATGGGTTAAATGCAGAGCACTAATTCCTAGTATGGGTCACCATACTTGGCCACATGTCACGTCACTTAATGTGGTGTTCCCGGTCCCGGTCATTCTGACGGCACCCATTCACTGCAGAGGATTCATTGGTGAGCAAGTGATGAAATGCTAAATTTCTTCAAATCTGTTCAGATGAGGAAACAAACTCACATACATCTCGGATGGCCTGAGGGCAAGTACATTTAAGCTAATTATCATTTTTGGGTAGAACTATTCCTTTAAAATTACTGGAAGAGCCCTTTCTGTTTTATTTTGAACACTTATTCCATGTGAATTCTGGAACAGTTTCATGCTAAGCTGCAACAATTCCCCGTAATATGAGGTTTCATTCATGCCAGTATCTGGGGCAGGACAAGTCACGTAATTAGTATGTAAGGTTAAGAGTTGTTTAAATGCAACATTTTTCCAAATTATTGGAAAAGTCTACACCCCCCTTTCCAGTCTGACTGAATTTTGTTCGAATCAAGCTCAATTGCTTCGACTGAGGTGTTTACATGAAGGCTTTTTTTAGTAAGATTATCCAATTACTATCAGATTACTGCCTTTCATTTACTGCCCCCCCACCCCCCAAAAGGAAGAAGAAAGAAAGAAAGAAAGACTGTGGCCATGATGTGATCCTGTAGCTGGGACATACTGTTTGTCTGGACACTCTCTCATTGAGATATACACATTCATTCTGCCTAACGGTCTGTTTTCTAAGCTAACAGTGAGCCACAACAGTATTCAGAGATTGGGGACAAAGATGTATCCTTGGTTTTGAAGACCAATCTAATGTTGTAGACGATGTTAGTTTGTGATGTGAGCTAGTGAAGCATCTATCATGAAGCATCCAAAACTTACATTCAGTAATGCCATGCATACAAAGAGCTTGAAAGATAGTGATACCCCCCAAAAGGAAGAAGAAAGAAAGAAAGAAAGACTGTGGCCATGACGTGATCCTGTAGCTGGGACATACTGTTTGTCTGGACACTCTCTCATTGAGATATACACATTCATTCTGCCTAACGGTCTGTTTTCTAAGCTAACAGTGAGCCACAACAGTATTCAGAGATTGGGGACAAAGATGTATACTTGGTTTTGAAGACCAATCTAATGTTGTAGACGATGTTAGTTTGTGATGTGAGCTAGTGAAGCATCTATCATGAAGCATCCAAAACTTACATTCAGTAATGCCATGCATACAAAGAGCTTGAAAGATAGTGATGTATGTTTGACCCTGAGGCTGTTCCATGAAAACAGCCGTTTCCCTGAAACAGACAGATATATGATGAAGGGATGTCATTAAAGCAGCATATGTGCATGAAACTAGCTAAGCAGTATCAAGGTCATTTCAAAAAGAACGTATATAGTGTACTGAATTATTGTAATGTCCTCCGTAAATGGGGTTTTTACTGTCTGGAATTATGCTAATGGTTCATATGCGTTGTGTTGTTGCTGACAGCTGTAAATGGAATGAAGGAGGTTACGTACTTGGAGAAGAAGTTGATGACGGTGCTATGGGCTGGTAGGGTCTGTCTGAAGGGGGTTAACTGCAGGTACAGCCAGTGCAGAGCTGCTCTCAAGACCTCATACTCATTAGATGCGAACAGTTTAGACACAGAAACCTTATTAGTTTCCTGCTGATTTACTCCATCTGCTCATTTTTGATGCTTTAATAGTCGTTATGTATGCAGAAGGTGACTGGAAGTACAGAAAAGTACTTATAAAAGTGTTACAAAGAATGTCCATGCCATATGTCACCCCAAAATCAAAAGAAATTATATTTTGCACAGAGAAAAAAAAAGTGTTTTGCAGAGTAAAATTGCAAAATCACATTTAACCCATTACAATAAAGAAAAATAAATGAATACATAAATAATGATATGGGTCCACGCATCATGATATTAGATGGTGCAATGTATTTGATGTTGATTTAAAATAGAAAAAGTTTGGAGAAAGGATGATTTTTCTGACTGTATTACAGTAACAAGACTCTAATGAGAATTAGCATTAGATATATTTTAAGACCAGTAAGTTTTTTGCAGAATTATATTATAAAATCACATTTCCCCCAATGATAGATCGACAGACAGACAGACAGATATTTGTACAATATTTAGGTCTATGCGTCATGGTAGTATTTGGTGCAATGTACTTATTTTATGTTAATGTAAATGAAGTAAACAAAGAAATGAAGATATGAAGTAAATTATGTAAATAAAGAAAACATTTGCAGAAATGAGAGTAATTAGAATCTAATGAAAATTACCATTGAGAATAAAGGGAAAACATAAAAACACAAAAGTAAAACATCCTGATACACTTCAGTAATGAAGCTTTGGAAGGAAAATGTCACGATATAAAACATCCTAATGGTCTTATAAATAGGTTCTTTATGCAAAAGCAAAGCAATCAAACAAGATCCTGATGCAAGCGCTTCTCTATGTGATTTGCTACTGAAAGGTCAAAAAGAGACGAAAAAGTATGAGACCTTGGACTAAGCAGGGTCTTCAGCAAGAGGTCAAAGGGCAGATCTCTGAGATTTATGTGGCAGGAGAGTTCAATCACTAGGAACAGCTCCAACCAGCGCTCACATACTCTCTGGAGAATAGTCTCTTTCAATCGAAAAACACAGAAAGAGTTTTATAGACGTTTACACACTGAATAAAAAGCTCCCCCTATTGGTCATTTGAAGAACAATAGAAAAATACATCAATAATAATAATAATAATTACCTTGCAAGACACTCGATGAAAGCTGCACACAGTCAAAGATGAGATATTTGTCAACATCTCTTTAAGACCTGCCAATCATATCCATCAGCCTTAAAAGGACACAATATTTGACATACCATACAACCCTGTGTATTCATATACAGTATGTCTGGATTATTTCTGATATTCTGAAGTGACATTCTGAAACTAAACACGTAAGCATTCGTGAATGTGTGTACAATTTAATTTGCATTAATGATTAGAAATTGACGCACCCATGACCAAGGGAGAAATGGACTGTTATGCAATGCATGGTGTAATTCAAACTCTGCTGGGTGGAACATGGTTGATCTTACTTGAAAAACATCTTTCAAATAAATACAGTGACTGACTGCAGTGCCAAAATTCACATGCAGTTCCACCCAACATCCTGGATATGAATCAATCTAAGACTGGACAACACAACCTTCTCTAGAGACCTGGGTGTGGGCTTGCATACTTAATATGACACATATTCATGACTTTCATTATTTGTAGGAGACAAATTCTGTTACCCTTTGTCAAATCTTATTAGGCATTTTTTTTTACTGGCCAAAATATATGTATAATATAAATATATCTTGTAAACAGCATGGGTTAAGAAAAAAACATTTTGCAAATTTAAAATATATTTAATTCAAACCACCAATATATTGTGAGATATTATTACAATTTAAAACAACTGTTTGGTAATATAATGTCAAATGTAATTTATTCCTGTGACGGCAAAGCTGAATTTTCACCAGTCTTCACATTTACATCAGTTTTCACATAATCCTTCGGAAATCATTCAAAAATGCTGAATATTCTTAAAAAATTTTTTTTACAATAATAATAATAAAAAATAAATATATATATACAGTATATAGTACTGAACCTGCCAGTGCAAGAACAGATTTGAAGACGTCAATACTCACTCCTGGAAGAGGTTTGACATTCCCAGTAATGCAGCAGCAGAAAGCACAGTCTCTCCCCACTCATTGGGGCGTTCCTCGGGGTCATAAAGTGTCCGCAGGGCAAAAGACAAAGCTAGAACACAGCAGAGATTCTTATATAACTGTGTTTCTCCTTAATTGTCACTGCATGCCCCCTCATCAGTCAACATCACTGAGGTCAGAAACTCATGTGACAGCAAGTCAACAAGTGATGATGACACAGCTTGTTATTTACTGCTAATAATGTAATAAATCTGACATCCTTTTAGTGCTTACCCACTTTATTGATGGAGGCATCGGTGACAGGCAGTCGGAGAATCAAAGGGCTGCTGAGATGCCACTTCCTGTAGACCAGTCCTCTTCCACATGTAGACTTACTAGCCCTGCTGTCTTTACCAATGACGGCAATATCCAAACAAAACGGAAGGTCTGAATTTCTCTCTTGAACGGTTTCTCTTTTCCAAATACTCTAAGATAAACATGTGAAATATTTATAAGTTATATTTGAAGTGGTCTATTTATTATCATGACAATAATGGGATCTTCCATTTTGCATTATTTATTACATAATGTTTCACAAGTTATTATTCTGCATATTTTATGACTGTTTTAAATGAACTCCTTTATAAATAAACAGTTCTGTCCCACGTGTTCATATCCTCCTGAGAACCAGAAATAAAAAGCTTTGTGAATTTTGTATTTTTTATGTCATTACATTGTTTAGAGCATAAGAAAAAAATGGTAAAATAACATTTGAGGATATTATAATGACTTTTGGGTGGTGCCAACTATTTCTCTGAATTTTTTTAAGCTTATTTTAGAGGTAGGCCTAATGTGTGTTATGTCTGCACCACTAGTGTCACCAGACAGAATTGCAAAAATAATGAATTTTCAAACAAGTTTCCAGAACACTCTCCTCTCTCCCACTGGTTAGTCAAATAGATCCCCACATCATTGGTTGTTACAGTCTCTCTAATGAAGGTGCAGAAGATGGAGGATCCACAACGAAAAAGTCTTTAATATTATAATCCACAAAAAACTCAGGCAAGGAAACATCTCAGGGTAGTTGTAACATCAAACATGAAATAATAACCGACAAATTACTGAACAGAAGGAAGACTTTAAGTAGGGCAGCTGATGAGGGGAAAACAGGTGAAGGGAGTTAACTAATAATGACTAACGAGCAAATAAATCAAAAACCATGGAAACTAATAGACAAGGGGAAATGTGGAGGCAGAAACAGAACATAATCCTGACATTGGTTGAGTCTACAGTATGTTGTTGTGTCAAGCTTGGTGAGGTGCTCAAACGATTACACATTTTCAGTTTGTACGGTTAGAAATAGATACTAATCCTACCTGAGTGTGTTCATGCAGCATACTGTTATGCACTATACACTACAAATACACTGTAATACACGATACACTACACAAATTATACACTGTTGACTAATTTGCTGTGTAGTAACACTTTAAGATCTTGAGAGACCTGTTAAGCTCTACTAACCCCAGAAAACAAAACAATGCAGAACACACCCGAAACAGAACAAATTAGAGAGAGAAAACAAAAAGGAACAAAACACAATAAGCCTATACATGCTGTATACCGTACCATGGGCACCATACCAGCTCTCTCTTGTAGCTGAACATCCCTCTGTCTTTTGCTGTTGGTATACAACTCAGATAATGTGTCTGAGCCACTCAGGACAGAGCAATGCAACTCCCACCTGACCCCCAGACATTCCAGTATACTGCATCTATGAACATGAACAAACAGGACATATATTTACCATATCATTATATAGCATTTTGTAGAAGCATGCATAAGAAAAACAGTAATGAGGAATAACAAATTAAACTAGATTTGAACATTTTCAGAAACAAAATGTAAGTCCCATTTGTCACCGTAACAGTACTAGGGTACTGTGAATGGCTGCTATGTCATTGCTAAGTGGTTGCTAAGGTGTTCTTGGTGGTTGGTTAGTCAAAACAACCCAACTCCAAGTCTCTTTGGCCACTACTTTAGAAAAAAAGTACAAAACTAGTTACTGGGATGGTACCCTTTCAAAAGGTACACTTAAAAAAAACGTATTTAATCCTAAAGAGTGCATATCAGTAGCTTAAAGGTACATATTAGTACTTAATGTGTACAAATTAGTACCTTTTGAAAGGGTACCGCTCCACTGACAGCAAGAGTGGTGGGTCATTGCCAGGGGGTTGCTTTGGCTTTATTTTGACTTTAATCTTACTTTTGGCTTACCATCCCAAATTAAAAATAATTTCCCAGGCTCTAGATATGACTCAGATTCCTCATTCAAAGTCTACTATCATTTTATCATTTTCCAGGTGAAAATCACTTACAAATGCAATAATACATCTCTTCTACACAAGTCACATAATTTGAGGCATCATTCATTCCCTTAAAACATGGTTGTTAAAAAAAAGATTGAGCAATAGCAATAATAATCTATTATTGCTATAAAAATTCCTGCCTTTGCAAATATCACCAATTAGATTGTCAATACTTCATACCTGGTTTAGCGTTTTGGGTCACTCTGCGAGACTAAATGTAAAATTGTTCCTCTGGAGTGTCAAGCTTTGAAGACCATGTGACATTTTTGCTGCACATAAAGGTAAAGATATAGGTGCATTCACACACACACACACACACACGCACGCACGCACGCACACACACACACACACACACACACACACTTTGTCAATTTAATCCCCTCTAATCCCACAGTGCTTCAGTGCCAAGTGTCCTGCGGCCCCTCCTGATAGTCTTTGTGTTCAAAGGCCCACCAAATTGAAAGTTATCATTCTCTAATGTGCTATCCAACCTGCTCCATAATGATAGCATGTGGCCTGGCAGATATCCCATAGATCTATGCCTGGAGTGAGATAAACTGTCCCCTCTCTCCTCGTCTGCCTGTCTCTCTCTCCCGCCAAACAGTTGTCATGGTAGTCCACTTGCCCCTGGCATCATACCAGAGTCTGCTACGTCGGCTGGCCGAGAGTGGGTGAACGAGACGTGGCAAAAGGGATTGTGGGCAGCTAGTGGCATCCTCGTACCAGTGGAGTGCCATGGGGTCAGCTGCAACATAAACACACAATGAGAGAGGGTGTGCATGTTCAAGAATAGGATGAAGTGATCCAGATATTTGAGCTCTGAGTAAACATATGTCTGTGACAGATGGCTGTTTGCATTAATGAAAATGAGAGCAAATGATGAAAAATAAATGCAAATGAAGAATATTCTACTGTGGATTACTAAATACTTCAGCGCTTTTTATTTATCGTTTGTTTAATCACTCCAGCTTTATAAATCATATATTTGCTATATAATTTGAGATAATGTATACCATCTGTTATGAATCCTTTTGCACTTCTTATTAAGAATAGCTCACCGAAAAATGAAAAATTGCTGAAAATTTGCTCACCTTCAACCCATCCAAGATGTAGATGAGTTTGTTTCTTCATCTGAGCAGATTTGGAGAAATTTAGCATTACGTCACTTGCTCACCAATGGATCCTCTGTGAATAGGTGCCATCATAATGAGTTCAAACAGCTGATAAAAGCATCACAATAATCCACATTATATTATAATTATATTGTTATGATATACAAATCCATAAAGATGTTTTTTATCTTAAAACCATTGCTTCTAAAACATGAGTCCTCTGTCCATAATATTTCTTTCTCCAATGAAATATTGTCTAGTCTGAATCAGTAGAAAAATATGAACAGATAAAGCACCATTTACAAACAAAAACAGTCCAAAACAGTTGTAAACAAATGTGTCAGTTGATTTTGATGTAAGATGGACTTTTTCACTAAAGGAAGTGTTATTATACAGTAGATTATGGACTGGTATTTTGGCCAGAAGCAACGGACTAATTAAAATGCCTTAATGATGGATTTGTTTCTTACAAACAAGCAGCTTTTTGCTTCACAAAACATTAATTGATGGATTGGGGTTGTGTGGATTACTTGTGGATTATTGTGATGTTTTTATCAGCTGTATGAACTCTTATTCTGACGGCACCCATTCCATTGGTGAGCAAGTGATGTAATGCAAAATGTCACCAAATCTGTTTTGATGAAGAAACAAAGCCATCTACAGTACATGTTGGATAGCCTGAGGCTATTTTTTTAAATATATTAAAAAAAAAATTTTTTTTAAACATTTGTTTAACATCAACATAGTTTTTTCATGTAATCTTTACAACACTGTTAACAATATTTGACACATGACTGAATACAGTTTAAACCACACATTTGCATGATTTTGTAACAATAAACACTAAATAAATATAAAAATCTATTTAATGCAATTAATCCCTCAAACTCAACATATTGGACAAAAAAAAGAAAGAAAGAAAAAACCCTATCATCATCAAGCTTGTTAGCCGGCTGAGAAACAGAAGAAGAGTCATTTATTAAGTTTGGAATACATGACGGTCAGTAAATGAAGTCATCATTTTTTTTCTTTTTTTTGGTGAACTATACCTTCGATAAAATATTTAATAGTTTTCTCTTCATGGGGTTTGTGCCTTTACTGCTTTAACTCCAATCATAAGAAGCATTCAATTCAAGCAGATGCCACTCAGCATGCGCACCTCTTTCTTACTGTTTGACTGGGTAATGAGCATTCAAGTGCGTAACTGCCAATGCCTCTTAAACCCCTCCCGTGCCAAAACCCTACAAGTGCCTATCTCTAAAATGATGCCAGGTTTGTGACACCAGGTCAGCGGGTTGGCACAGTCTGGCACTCGTATCCCCCTGGTCAACCCAGGATTCTGGCAAAAGTCAAAGCTGAAGACGAGCCGCATGCGGCATTATGGGTAAAACTCATTAGTGTAAGTTGGATATTCCTTGATATAACAAAGCTTTTGCCAAATCTGAACACCGTTCTGAAAAGACATGTTTATTCATGAACTGGAGCTGTCTTGCTCTATGTACTGTAATGCAGTGCAATAGATAGCTACACACACACACACACACACACAGACAGACTCTGTTTTGTATAGCTTATATATTGCATTGCATTTTTATCATATAGTATTATATGATAAATCAAATATATATATATATATAGTTTTATATTCAAAATGTTAAACAGTAATGGTAAACATAAAAAAAAGAAAAAATGTTAAATAGAAAAAAGAAATAAAATGTGAGGAAGACATATTCTGAAGAATACAGTGGCTTCAAAAAGTATTTGGAGTATTTGTAAGTATACATTTAAGATGCACCTAAAGATGTCTAAATGTTACTTCATTATAAATAACAATATAAAAGCAAGTAAACACACCGTACAAATGCATTTACAGGCGAACTGAATATAAAAAAAATCTGATATATTGTTGAAATAAAGACACTGATATTGAGACAGTTTGGGATGGTGAACTATTAGTGAAATATGTCTCTTTATACATCCGTTAAAAACCACCGTCACATCTGTTGATTAAAAGTCATTGCAAAGTGCCATTTTTATATTTAATTTCAATGACATTCTGGCATTGATTTAGTGTCCAAAACTGTATTGTGTACTGTATTTCATTGTAAAAAAAAAATATATATATAAAAAAATATATATACATACATATATAACAATATAAAAGCAAGTAAACACACCGTACAAATGCATTTACAGGCGAACCTTTCACACAAAAAAACCCAGAATATACAAAAAATCTGATATGTTGTTGAAATAAAGACAATATATATGTGACGAGTGGGGTGGGGCCGAGAGCCGTGGGAACGGAGTGAGGCCGGTGGAGTAAGTGCTAATGCACGACACCTGCGCCACTCACCGGTCTCGAGTCTCACGGAGGAGCTCCGGAAGAATAAAAGGAGGAGTGACGACAGTGTTGGAGGAGAGAGGACCAGGCCTGGACTTTATTTTGTGTTTTGTGTGCGGCAGTCGTCTGCGAGGGGCTGCCGCTTTACTTTCATTTTGTGTTTGTTTATTTTATTAAAGTTTTCTTTAAATGTTCACCGGTTCCCACCTCCTTCTTCCCGTGACTACAAACGTTGTTACTAATATATATAAAGGAGCACTAAATACTAAATACTCTCTTCCTTCTCTGCTAATGTCTCCACTGCTAAAAGGACATATTATCACAACAAAATTAACAATTCGTCTAACTTTCGCATGCTCTTTAAAACATTTTCCTCCCTCCCTTGTCCTCCTCCTCCCCCTCATGCATCAACTCTAACAGCTGATGACTTTGCCACATTCTTCATTCAGATCCTCCTGTCAACCCTATTGGCAAAGGACATCTCAGGAACCGCACTCCAGTGGTTTGAGTCTTAACTCTCAGAAAGGTCCTTCAAGGTATCTTGGAGGGGTGAGGTGTCCAAGTCGCAACATCTAGCTACTGGGGTGCCTCAGGGCTCAGTTCTTGGACCACTCCTCTTCTCTGTCTACATGGCATCACTAGGTTCTGTCATTCAGATCATTGCTTTTTATATCACTATGCTGATGACACTCTACCTCTCATTCCAGCCTGATGATCCGACGACAGCTGCTCCCATCTCAGCATGTCTAACAGAGATTTCTTGCTGGATATAAGACCTTCAACTCAACCTAGCCAAGACAGAACTGTTTGTGGCTTCATCAAACCCATCACTTCATCACAATTTCACCATCCAGCTAGGCGCATCAACAATAGCACATTCAAAGACAGACAGAAACCTTGGAGTTGTGATTGATGATAAGCTGAATTTCTCAGATCACATTGCTAAAACTGCCCAGTCCTGCAGATTTGCTTTATACAACATTAGGAATATCAGACCCTTTCTTTCGGAACATGCTACACAACTCCTTGTTCAAGCTCTTGTTTTATCCAGACTGGACTAAATTCTATCAAACCTCTACAACTAATCCAGAATGGGGCTGCAAGATTAGTCTTTGATGAGCTGAAAAGAAAGAACGTCACACCTCTGTTCATCAATTTGCAACGGCTATCAGTAGCTGCTCACATAAAATTCAAGGCATTGACGTTTGCCTACAAAGCTACTGCTGGCTCTGCACTACTTCAGAATTATGTGCCCTCCAGAAGCTTGCATTCTGCAAGTGAAAGGCACATTATAGTGCCATCCCAAAGAGGCACAGAATGACTTTCACAGACTTTTACATTAACTGTTCCCTCCTGGTGGAATGACCTGCCCAACTCAATCCGAGCAGTCCTTAGCCATCTTCAAGAAACAGCTTAAAACACACTTCTTCCATCTTCATTTGACCCTTTAACTCTAGCACTCTCTATTATAATTCTAAGAAGAAGAAAATAAAAAAAACACTTGACCCTCAAACACTTGCACTCTCTATTCTTTTTCTAATTTTACTACTTGTTTTCTTTGTGAAAAAAAGAGTCTCTAACACTAGCATTCTCTTTTCTTTTTCTATTCTTCTTTTCTTTTTATTTACTATAAAAATTACACTCTAACACTAGCCTTTTCTATTCTTTTGACTTTTTATTTTTATTAAAAACAGACCCTCTAACACTAGTTTTCCCAATTATTTTATTCTTTTTCTATTCTATCTACTTGTTATCTTTCTATCTATCTATCTATCTATCTATCTATCTATCTATCTATCTATCTATCGTTTTTGTTATTGACAAAATTCCAGAAAATATAGAGATATCAGATTCTGTCATTACCTCACACCCCTACAATAGAAAGCATTGCAATGCTATTTCACAATATGAGTGTTTTAACTGTATTTTTGAGCACATGAATGCACACTTGGTAAGCATAACAGACTTAATTAACAGCATTAAACAATCGTTATGTACTGTGCATGACACTTCGTATGCAATAACACATTAACCATTATCGGACCAAACCGTTTTGGCTACCTGGGTTTGCTTGTTGACAAGGCCCTGTTGCTAGGAAACATGTCACTTGACCCGTTATTGCCAGATGACACATATTAATATATTCCTGACCCCCCAAAAAAACAAATAAATAAAATGCTACATTCAAAAACATACATTTTTTGCTCAAACGTTTGACAATGCTAAACTGGCATTTTTTTCCCATTCAGTTGTATTACTAATTACTAGACATTTTATACTAATCAAACATTCTAGTCGAATATAGCCTACTTTCACGTGTATATATCGTTTTCTTTTATACATTATTTGATTAAATTCCATAACTGAAAACCAACAAGTGCCTACAATTCCCACAATTCAGTGAGAAGTACGTGACGCCCATCGCGTTCAAGTGCAAGGCGCTTCATAGCGCGGCCCGTGATTGGTCAACATTTTTACGCCTGTGCCGCGACGCGATTGTCGTGACGCGAAAACGCGAGGGAGGAGGAACGCGAATGGAGGCCGTTGGTGTTTCAGAGCCGAAACAATCGAGGGACAAATACAGTAGCAAAACTTAAATAGAAAGCCTGTGGATCTTTATATTCCGTTAAATCGAAACCTATATCTCAGATACACGGACAACTGTGCTGGTGGAGCTCGAGAAGCAGTGCTTGTCAGTATTTAGTGTTTGTTTATAGTGTTGGTGGAGCTCAGAGGCCCGGATTCACTCTCTTCACATTAACCAGGCGAGTATTTAACCTCCTTTGGTCCTGCTGTGGCTTCAGTAACGTTACTTCCGTAGATTAAAAATATGCATTTTAACCAAACAGTGAATGAGTTTTAATGCTGGATGTAAGAGTACGTTTCATAGCATTGCCTGCTAGCCTTTTACTGCTAATCCTCTTGCTAGTCCATTAGCCGTTAGCATGGTTGTTGTTTTTATCAACTGAGCTGGTTTTCAGACTCTCTTTTGTTTTAATCCAAGTAAAGAAGTGGTGTTAACGTCTTATTTGCTTAGCGAAGAGAAGAAAGTTGCTAAATGAAAGGCAAACAGAAGAGAACAGGTACACGTATTAGCATTAGCTAGTGATCATACTAGCTTTTAGCCTTCTTAGTTTATTGCTGATTTTGAGGGAAAGCTGCTGTGTTTGCAATAATATCGGGTGGAATTATAGCAGACATTTAGGGGATGTTCAGTTGGCATTAGCTAGGTTGCAAGCCACTAAAGGGCTAAAATTATTATCGTGGTAATACCTTGGGGTGTGCGATATTGACAAAATTATATCTCTATTTTCTGGGATTTTATCGATAACGATAATTAGACGATATTTTGCTGAGTGTGTTATTGTGCTGGTACCTTAAGGACTGCCGAAGACAGCTGACTCCTAATGTTTTTAATATTCTTCCTATTCTGTGTGGTGGACAGTTCATACTGATAGAAATTAGTCTTTACCCAATAAGTTTAAACTGATTTTTGCATTTTATGGGCATTTTTACCTTTATAAAGCCCTTTTTTCTAAAAGTGTCCATTATCTTTTGAGTCAAATTCTTACATTTAATCAGGGAATTAGAATAAGACATTTGGGCTGTTACCAAGCAAATTAAATCAACACAGAAGCTGCATCTGAAGTGGCATTTAGATGTATTTACACACATGTATTTTGTTTAATGCAAGACATGAATGCATTTAACCTGCAATTACAAATGCGTAAATAATGTTTTGATATATTAAACATAAAACGTTGAATACTGATATTTGAAATGATTTAAATCATGAAAAAAGAAAAGAAAGAAAAAGGAAATTTGAAATGAAAACCGCCAGCAAATCACTGTTAATAAGTGAGTCATTGCGACTGAACCGAATCTTAGTCTAGACTTCACATAATGTATACGTGCGCTCTGTAGGGATGTTTTGAATGGTTTTTGCAAAATGCTCGATAATGTCAAATCGCACATCGTTAAAACAACAATTACGATATTATCGCAGACGATATATATCGCACACCCCTAGTAATACCATGATATTGAATGATTGCTATGTTTATGTTTAGTGGCATTTTCTTGGTACTTTAATGAATGCAACTCTAAAATCCATGGTAGTTCTTTGGTTCTGTTATAGTAGTCAGGATCTTGGAACTTTTATTATTTGTTGTTGATATATGAAAAAATGTTATTTTATTTTAACGTTATTTTGAGTTTATTTCTTCTTATGTACGGCAAAAAGTGACTTTAAAAACTTTTTAATTCTTTACTTGTGATGGTTTTGTGTATAGAAAGTATTGAATGGATTTGTAGCATACATTTTGTTTAATAATTTTGGGATTTGTCCAGCTGGCACTAGATAGGTTGCAAACCAATGAAGTCCTCAAATAATCATGGTGGTAATAACTAGCGCTGGGTATCGAGTTGGATACTTTTTAGGCACCGACCGAATTGCCTCGATACCATCGAGTATCGAAAAACGTCTCGTCGTTCGGTACCAAATTTCGATACCTAAGGGGTTAATCTCATCAACGTCAGAGAGGCGCAGATCGATCAGTGTTTGACATCCGCGAGAGCAATGTGAAAACGTACGGAGCAGTCTGCTCGTGGTATCTTACTATAGCCTAATACACTGATAGGTCTGCACAGTCGGTCCGCGACTGTGACACTCAGAGATGTGGCTCACACGTGAGGATTTAGTGTGAATGCGTCCCAGCCCCCGTAGCGGTAAGGCTACATTTACAGTGGTGCGCTTTTGTTTTAAAATGAAAACGATCCTCGTCATACTGGCGTTTCCACTGCGTTTCAAGCCGGCTTTCCACTATCTCCGACAAATGACAGACCGAAAGTCATTCATTTCCAATGGAGAGTAGCGCGGGAGCTGTGTAGAGTTTCAATCATATGCAGATGTCCATTCATACTACAAGACCGAAAGCGCGTGTGATGTGACCATTCATGCACACTGTAGCATCATGGTACATAAGACCAGGGTTTAAATTGAGCCGGGTGGTCTGGGGCTGAGCCCCGGCACTTAACGTTATAGACTCCAGGGCTTGACATTAACTCTTGATTAATGCTAGACAAGTAACATGATTAAAACATCAGAAACCAAAAATAACTAATTTGAACGATACCCAGCCCTAGTAATAACATGGCTATGAATGATTGCTGCACTGAAAAAAATGTTTCATTCATCAAAAAAAAAAAAAAGGGTAATGATTCACATCTATATTTTTTTTTACTTGAGCCAATGAAAAATAAATATTGCCCTAAACAATATTTTCTATGTATATGAAAACTATTTTGATAAAACCTGGCATTTGTTTAATTGCATGAATGAAACATTTTTTCAGTGTAATTTCAAAGTTAAATCTATATCAGTTGTTTTATTTTTCCAATTTGTTAAACTAAAAAATTAAGAAAAAAGCAAAAAAATAAAGGAACATTCATGCAATTTTCTGTTTTATTTTAATTCAATTCCAAAATTTGAACAATACCCAGCCCTAGTAATAACATGGCTATGAATGATTGCTGCACTGAAAAAAATGTTTCTTTCATTCAAAAAAAAAAAAAAAGGGTAACTTGAGCCAATGAAAAATAAATATTGCCCTAAACAATATTTTCTATGTCTATGAAAACTATTTTGATAAAACCTGGCATTTGTTTAATTGCATGAATGAAACATTTTTTCAGTGTAATTTCAAAGTTAAATCTATATCAGTTGTTTTATTTTTCCAATTTGTTAAACTAAAAAATTAAGAAAAAAGCAAAAAAATAAAGGAACATTCATGCAATTTTCTGTTTTATTTTAATTCAATTCCAAATGTTAATTTAAAAACACAACAAAACATGAATTAATTTCTCCATAAAACATGAAAAAAAATTGTTTAACAAACTAACATAAAACAGTTTATCTCAGAATCACAACAAACGGCATCAAAACTATATGGTTTTATTCCACTCTGAGTTCACAATATTGGCAGTACTGAACTTTAGATGCTAACTCACCTTTTCCGAGATTGAGCATTACCTGCTGAATAAAATATAAAGTGCTTTTCATACACAGTCCAGGTGCAGAGCATAAATCAGTCTGAAAAAATGGACACAGAAGGCCTGAGATTGGTCGGTTCATCCATTACAAAGTTTTCTTCCATATGATTCCCACTCTATAATATTAGGTCACTTACATTTTAGGCAAAAACAGCGCATCTCACAGCAACCAGACGATTCATTGCTGATTGAGCCCATGCATAAACATCTGATGAATCTGCCGTTTGACGAATCGTTTGAATGAACGAATCAATGACTCACTACTGGCACCTACTGGCATTTTAATTTAGTTGAAAAGTATAATTTCCACCATAATGTCTTGTTTGTATATTTAAAATAATCTCATAATAATTATTTAATGTAATTGTATTTTTCAGTGTCAATTGAATTTATAGATCAAATGTAAGAATTTGAAACTCAAATACTCAAAACAATTTCTCCATAAAACATGAAAAAAAATTGTTTAACAAACTAACATAAAACAGTTTATCTCAGAATCACAACAAACGGCATCAAAACTATATGGTTTTATTCCACTCTGAGTTCACAATATTGGCAGTACTGAA
>NW_015506814.1:92523-96084 GCF_001515645.1 Sinocyclocheilus grahami
TTGAGCCAATGAAAAATAAATAACTTGCCCTAAACAATATTTTCTATGTATATGAAAACTATTTTGATAAAACCTGGCATTTGTTTAATTGCATGAATGAAACATTTTTTCAGTGTAATTTCAAAGTTAAATCTATATCAGTTGTTTTATTTTTCCAATTTGTTAAACTAAAAAATTAAGAAAAAAGCAAAAAAATAAAGGAACATTCATGCAATTTTCTGTTTTATTTTAATTCAATTCCAAATGTTAATTTAAAAACACAACAAAACATGAATTAATTTCTCCATAAAACATGAAAAAAAATTGTTTAACAAACTAACATAAAACAGTTTATCTCAGAATCACAACAAACGGCATCAAAACTATATGGTTTTATTCCACTCTGAGTTCACAATATTGGCAGTACTGAACTTTAGATGCTAACTCACCTTTTCCGAGATTGAGCATTACCTGCTGAATAAAATATAAAGTGCTTTTCATACACAGTCCAGGTGCAGAGCATAAATCAGTCTGAAAAAATGGACACAGAAGGCCTGAGATTGGTCGGTTCATCCATTACAAAGTTTTCTTCCATATGATTCCCACTCTAGATTGGTTAGCGGTGGACTTGCATGATCAACGCTGAGGATTCTTACTGGAGTCTGTCTTCTCAGCTGCATCCTAACAGAGGAAGAAACAGATCGATAAAGACATTATCAAGTCAGTTAGATAATGCTGTTGTCAAATACTCAAGATCATATGCTGCGTTCACACCATGTTCTGAATAGAGCTGTTCATGTCCTTGGACCGGGAACTGTGCGTTTCTATGGCAACACTGTCATGCCTAAATTAATCTGCAGCAGTCAGGTACAGTGGTCACGTGGTACAAGCAGAAGCTCTCCGAAAATTCCCAGATTACAGATGGTAATTATAAGGACATTCATTTTTTCCCAAGTTGGAATCTTGTAATTATGGCTAATACAACATGGGATGAATGCACTTATACATACCTGGTTTACTGTAAAAAGAGCTGGCCTTTGGGTGATGTCTGGCTTGTCGTTGACAACTTTTCTGTGAAGAGCAAACATTAAAGTTACAGTCTTTATAAGGGCATCTGACTTAAAGGTTTACATTTAATTGTGCAGTGTGCCAGTCAATAAAGTGATCCTCCTCAGAACAGGTCTCAGTTAACCCACATGACATATAGTGGTGGGAATCACCAGAGGCCTCACGATACAATATTATCACAATACAATATTATTGCGATTTTAAATATATTGCGATTCTTCTATTCCTTCTAAACTTCTCAATTTTTTGAGTACATTACAGCAGATTGATTTTTCTTATGTAGGGCTGCAAAGTAACTTTTAAGGTGGCTTGTTTAATTTGATGTGTATAGAATCAGAATCATATTATGAAATGATTCTGGCAATCTAGTTTCCTACTCTTTATCAGCACAGAAATGCAAGTAGTTGTCAGGTTTGAATGAGTTTAGGAGCGCATCTGTTTTATAATGACTAGTCCCAAGATCTTTTAGGTTCACACATGTAGAATGCCGAATGATGTCGATTTTATTCATTATGAACAGATGAAACTTGAGGCAAATTGTTAATAGTTAACATTTGGTTAGAAAACAGCCAGTGGGTTATTCTTGTAACAGTTTATGATCTTTCACAGGGAATATGAGACAGATGCCACAATGACATCTAGATTTGGAAAAACATACAGCCGAAGAGGCGGCGATGGGACCTCCAAGTTTGACGAGGTGTTGTCCAATAAAAGAGCCACGCTCAGCACCAAATGGGGCGAGACGACTTACAAAGCCAAGGTTGGAGCAAAGAGGCCTGGTTTGAAGACCGAGGTGACCGATCAAACCAAGAGGTCCAAGGTCTCGGACGGTGATGGCTCAGAGGATCCATTTGGATTCGACAGTGATGACGAATCCAGGCCAGTCACATCTCGTAACGTAGCCCAGCCTAAACCCAAGGTGACGTCCATGGGGGGATCCCAGGCCAGTCTAACACTGGAGCCCAACAGCAGGGTGAACCAGCCCGCCAGTGTAGAGGCCGTGGCACCCAGCTGGGCCCCTTTTGCTCTCAGCACTGAGAGAAGTGCTCACAAAGTGCCAGAGGATCCTGGGAAATTTTTTAACACCTCTACTACAGGTATGTTTTTCCCTGAACAATTTCCCCCCCCTCAAAAAGTACATTGGTGTTGTGACGTTTAAACACTACCTGATTTGTTCCAGCATCCCCACATTAATCAGTTGTTGTTATATGCTGTCAAGTCACCTTTATTTGTGTAGCGCTTTATACAATACAGATCGTGTCAAAGCAGCTTTACAGTGTCAAACAGGAAAATAGTTTGTCAATAATGCAAGAAGACAATAACAAAGTGTCATTTTTCCAGCTGAAGTCAGTAAATGCTGTCAGAGTCTTTCAGGTGTTTGCCCTTTTTAACTTCAAGGGAAGCGAGTGTGTGCTTACCACATCGTATAAACCTGCCCTAGATAGTTTTTTTGTGGTCTTTTACTTGCCTGAAACATTTGAGCAAACAGCTTTAATTTACTGAACAAAGCCACATCTAAATATTTATTAAGTTTGACTTTGCAGTTCATGTTTAGCATTAAGTACATCATCAAAGTAAGGAAGCATATACATTATCATCACCAAAGTGATGTCACATATTAATTAGCATATTTATGACGTCATTGTGTCAGACAAGTTTTGGCACTTCAGATCTATTCTACTCTCTGAACTGTCACATACTGTAATACAACTGAATGCCCAATAAAACTGGTCCAATTTACATATTTTCTGTTGTCATAGAACAAATATAAACAGTGACTAAACACGACCCATTAATACTACATGTTAACCAGGAGTCACTCTCACTATACTCCTTAAAGGGGTCATATGATGCGATTTCAAGTTTTCCTTTCTCTTTGGAGTGTTACAAGCTCTTGGTGTATAAAGAAGATCTGAAAGTTGCAAAGACTAAAGTCTCAAATCCAAAGAGATATTCTTTATAAAAGTTCAGAGTCAGCCATGCCCCCCTAAAAGAGCTCGTTCTAACACGCCCCCACATATCTACATCACTATGTGGAAATATTAGCATAATGCCACCCAAATGTTCACTCAAAGAAAGAAGGCGTGGTTTCAGGAACAGCAGTAGTGTTGATGCAGCCATGTCAGGGAGACGCTGTGTGATTCAGTGCAAAAGCACTTTATTTGGCCTTCCGAAAGTAGATGCAATTAGGAATCATTGGTTAAGATTTATTTACAACAGAACAGCACAAACCAGATGTTCGAATTTGTGCAATGCATTTTATGGACGACCATAAAACAATTTTGAACCTAGAAGAGTACAAGGCTGGCTGTGCACAAAGGCTATTTCTAAAAAAAAAAATAAAAATGGTAAATTCCTACTTTGCTATGACAATCTGGCGCTTCTGAATCAACGACTGTAAGTATGTTTTGTTGCTAGTGTAAGTATTTGCTATTGACTGTTCAAATGCGGATTTTTGCGCAGCGCAGAGTAACGCGTCGTGTGTGTGTGTGTGAGGGGAACAGGGTCACATCA
>NW_015506814.1:96094-136005 GCF_001515645.1 Sinocyclocheilus grahami
TGAACATTAAAGCATGTCAACATATTCTGTTATACCAAATACACAAAATAATAGTCTATAAGATAGCATCATATGACCCCTTTAAATCCTGATTTATAATATGATAAAATCAACATACATCTACACTAGGGCTGTGTATCGCACGACGCGATATGCGATACCTTGTTAAAAAATGCGATATTCGAAATGCCATATGATATTGCTTGAAGTGTGTAAAATCAATTTAAATTATATTTTAAAATATTTAAAAATTATAATTATATAACCAATTTGTTTCACATTCTTTCTTGGAAAATAAAGAATCACTACAACTTCTGAAAGAGACCAGCAGTGTTTTAGCATTACTTAAAAAGTAATGTCACAAATCCGAAAATGTAATTTAACATCAATGTGAACATACAAACAAAAAAAATTTATGACACTAATTTTATATCATTGTAACTTTGCTTTCCACACACTTTAAGTACTTCTTCATATACCACAGCAAAAACTATAGTCTGAGAAGTTCAAACATGATTAAAGGCAAATGAACAGTCAGTAAAAAAAAAGAAATACACAATTTACAAGCATAGATAAAATAAACAGTAGTATTCAGGTACAAAAATGTAATGATTAAGTGTAAAATAACACTGCATAGTGTTCACTGTATTAATTAAATTTAGATTAATCTTTGTTATAGCCGTTTTGTTAAGATTAGTGACATATTCAGCAGCACGTATTTATAGGCTGCTGTCTCGTTAAATCCGGTTGCACGGATCCAGTATAATGGTACACATCCGATTTCTTTCTCAGCTGTTTACATTCATTTAAAACATAACCGACTGCGTTTACAAGAATGATCGTCGAGACGGGTACTGTTGACATAATTCTGTGTGTATGTGTCTGTTCAAACATAAGGAGGAGGAGATGCGAAAGACGAATCAACTCGGTTTGAAACGCGCCTCTTCAGGTGTGAGTCAGACAGCAAGACGAGACGGCAAAGAGTTGTTTTCTGGAACTTATTGCACTTAATAACTCTTTTTAACGTCAAGCAATTCTCTGCTATATGCATCAAACTAAAACATTGACCTTTTGCAACGTTTTGGTTTAAGTAGCCTATTATTAAAATGATAATGATATTGCACGCCGTTGCGATATGCATATTGCGATATTTACATTTGCGATATTTCGATAATTTCGATATATTGTGCAGCCCTAATCTACACTAAAGAGTGACTATATGCGGTGGTTTTGGCTATGTTACTTTTTTATCTCGCGCAGCACACTCCCTTTGTCTGAGTAACAAACTGTGCGTATTAAAGGATTAACAGATGAACTAAGTTCAATTTTATAAGGCCAAACAGTCAGTAAATTACACTTCAGATTAAGTTACAGCACCGGAAAAGTCAGATTGTGGGGTAGTACTGGAGAAATCTTTTAACTGAGCGATAACTAAGGTTTACCAATAAAAGTCGCTAGGTTTGTCAGTATGTACCTTTTATGGAAAAAAGTTTCTAAAACTTTGAACTTCTAAAAATTGAATAGCTTTTGTAACTTTAATAAAGATTAATCTTTAATTTATACAGTTGAATGTGCAATGCTGTTTTACATTTCATTACTTTATTCAATTTCTGTACCTAAAAACTAATGTTAGACCTACCTAAAAAAACCTGAAAATCACTGTTTATTTTATATGTGTCTTTACTCTATTGTATTTATTTGTGCTGTTGCTTGTAGGTAGATTATTCTTATTTTCTTTATTTGTATTTAACAGTTTAGTTTTTGCCTAAACATAGCACACACCGAACCGTACCAAAACCGTGATACAAACCAAACCGGGAGTAAGTTGAACCGTTCCACCCCTACTATCTATGTAACAGCTTGCACAATTTTGGTAAAACCATCGGTGTAGAAACGATGTGAAATGTACGACAGTTTCATGGATGTCATGGATTTTTAATATGCATTCAAATGAGATGTAATTTGAAGGCATTCACTGAAATTAAAACACGGAATGTGAAATGTAAACATTAGCCAATGAGATTACCGCTTGTGCAATAGTGTCACCCACTGTGACAGTGCGAATGCTTGGTTTTTGCGAATCAATCATTGAGTTGTCCTAAAAGAATTAATAATTCTCACTGCTTCCAATGTTGAGTTACAGTTTGATATTGTAGATACGTATGGATTCTCATGTTTGGGTGGATATACAAAAACACTTATTGCTCATACCCAACAAAATGCAAAAAAAAAATATGTATATTGTCACACTTCAATTTCCTATTTGTGTTGTAAGGAGGGAAAAGAAATGTGGAAGTGAATGCGGGTGGAATTTCACATGCATGTTGCTGTAGGCATGTTGGTTGCAACGGTACAGACCTGAGATAAACTGACTCATCATCAATAAGGGTGTTTTTTTTTTTCATGTTTGCAAGAAAACTTCCTTGAGGGCATCTGCTGCCATGAGTGCTGTAAAATGCTCAGGACACCAGCGTTACAGGCTGTAGACTTGTGTAAGACCCTGCTTAATATCACAGTAATGGATACGGTGGACTGACTCTTATAACAACAGCCTAGAGCTCTCAGCAGCCCAAGAAATGAACATCTTTAATTGGCCCTAACTCTATTTTACATTTCCTCTGCATAATTGCTTTTTCAAATCGGTACTCCTCCAGGGTCTTGCAAATCATTTGGCTGACTAAGTACTCAATGAGGTGAAGTTAGAGGAAACTTTCAGAACACTGACACCCGTCAGTGGCGATGTTAATATGAGGAGAACACTTAGACGCCGATGGAGTGTAGTATCTGGACAGGCTCCTGTGAGCTGCTTATCTCATTTAGACACACAGCACACAGAACTCATTACCTTGTCTGTAACTGCTAAGGGTCTCTTATGATTAGGGGTGCTCCAATTGATCGGCTACCGATCACTATCGGCCGATAATCGCTTTGGGATGATTGATCGGCGGTCTCTAAAAAAGCCGATCTCAAAAAAACGATCTCAAGCTGATGACGCGCCTGCTGTGAGAGGTTTGGCACGACATGAAGTGGCACCGTCTCAGTCTTTGTCTGGCGCGGGTACAATAATTATAATGCTGAAGGTGAGGTACAGTTCATATTTCTTCATTAAATAACTTATACAGGAATTTTTAAAAACGTTCTATGAGACATAATTTCACAAACGGCGTGAATGAATCACCGCACACGCTCTCTCTTTCCCTCTCAAAATGTGCAAATGGCTTTAAATCACATCACGTCTGCACTATAAGCGAGCTGCAAGCTGCACAGTTGACACAGGAATTGCCACTTGCACAATCGAGTGTTTATCAATTGGTGCGTTTAGGATTTTTTGGGCAGGGCTAAAATCATAACTCCGTGACACAATGGAGCCACTGAGTATGGCCCCTCCCCTAACACTATAATAAGAGGTGTGTTTGACTCGAAGCAGACTGATCGGTGTGTGACATCAAAGTACAGTGAGAGCTATAGAGAGCAGACTGCTCCTTGTTTTCGAATTGCTCTTGCAATACTTTGATATCATACGCTGATCGTTCTGCTTCAAGTCGAACACACCTAGAGCACATTAGCATAAGTGGTTTGACTGTCATTACCGTTAGTTACTACAGCCTACAATTTGCTAGCTAGCTTTGCCATTCGTGATGAAAATGCATAATACCTGGTTGCAATAATTTACAAAACAGCTCGGTCTCCTTATTTAAATTTATTTGAATTTAACAGTTGAGAGAGATGGCAGCTTTCTCGCAAGTGGGCATGGTTTCAGCACCGCCAGCGGACGGTGGACAGTGACCCCAGCATTTGAGAGCAGAGAATACTGCTTATTTTTTCAAGATTTTTTTTTGATACCTTATTTTATTTACTTGCCGTTTTTTTGGCTGGGTGGTTAATAACACATTTTTCTGTGGTGTGACAAACTCAGAAAACACATTTAATATTGCTTTACATGGACTTTAAGACAAATAATAAATGAAGAGGTGTCCTTGTATTATTTTTCAGACTTCACAATTGAAATATGTCAAATACCAAAGCTAAATTGAAATTTTAAAACACATCCCAAATAATTAAATAATAGTACAAATACTAGAGGTGTATTATAGATAGTGGATTTTGCCGATACCAATAGCTAGGTTGGACCACACTGGCCGATACTGATTAATTAACCGATAGTTTTAAAATTGATACTGAACAAAAACTAAAGTAGTGCTTTATTAACCGCGTTCTTGGGACAGCACTGGTGAAATCGTCCAACTGAACCATAGCTAAGGTTTATCCAAAAAAAGTCGCTAGGTTTGTCAGTATGAATATTCTATGCAGGGCTGTACAGTGCAACATGTATGTAAACTGGTCTGTGCGATGAATAAATTTACCACTGTATCACGAGTGCTATTCAGTTTTGCATGTTCATAACACAGCCGCTTAATAGTGTGAAGTGATTTCGTTGTGCTTGTTTTTGTGTGTGAGATTGATTATACTTGGTAGTTAGGGGTGTGTGATATGAAAATTTTTGATCGTGGACGATTAAAACGTCTCCACGATCTGCTTTTGAAGAAATATTGTATCGTGCTACAGCGCACATTCTATCAGCTGCAGTTCTGGCGCCTCCCTCCGTCTCAATATAATGTACAACGCCACATGCTTTCACATCAGTGTTAGCTCAGCGGTAGAGTTACTCTCACGGGACACTGCACTTATGCGCAATCACAAAATTACATTATTTCCATCTGCTTTAAAGCAATACCGGTTAAACTTTTAATTCACGTGCTGTTCTGCATGCGCTTTTTCTGAGCACGTACTCATGAAGCGTGCTCACACTGAGAGACTGTCAAAAAGCGCCTGATTATTGGACTAAGTTGTCTTGCGCGTCTGATTGATTTTGTGTATAATACTGTCAAAAACACACAAGGTTTACATATAAACACAGTTGGTTATGTCTAAAATGAAAGTAAACAGTTGAGAGAGAAACACGTGAAGCTCTTAAAGGGACAGTAGCTACTAAACATGCTGCCGACTGTCACTAAAGGGATAGTTCGCCCAAAATTTTTTATTTCTGTCATTATTTACTCACTCACATTTTGTCCTAAACCTGTATACATTTCTTTCTTGTGCTGAACACAAAATAAGATATTTTGAAGAATGTGAGTAACCAAACAGTAGCTGGTCCACACTGACTTTTACAGTAGGAAAAAAATACCATGGAAGTCACTGTGGACCAGCAACTGCTTGGTTACCCACATTCTTCAAAAATAACAGACGAAATAAACTAATTCAGGTTTAAAACAACTTGAGTAAATGATGGTATAAAAATGAAACACTATGACAGAATTTATTTTAGATCCCGAATATAACCTTAAAATAAGTACAAAAATGCATTACATTTCTTGGGTTGTATTAATGTATAACTGAAGGGTACTGTCTTGCGAAAAGTTTCGATGGCAATGGCATTTTCTTCTCCTCAGTATAAAGCGCAGCTCTTGTTTACAGCGGTAATCAAGGAAACGCTATATTGCGGGTGGTTCATAAGCAGTGTTGCCAAGTCTGCGGTTTTCCCGTGGAATTGGGCTACTTTAACACTGTTGCAGACTATAGGTTGTTGTTCATGTACGCGGGTTGAAGCGACCCCAATAATGTGATATTTAGCCCCTGGAATGTGAATTTTACTGGAAGATCCCCACCGAAAAACGTGTATTTTACCCCCGGAATGCGATTTTGACAGGGGAACCCTCCTCGAAACTGGTCTAGTTTTATTGCGAAATCCTGGCAACCCTATTCATAGGCACCACCTGCTGTCAGAGAGTGCGTCTCATTCAGACCTGCTGTTGTTTCGTGCAGATGTTTTATGTAGCAAATAAATAAATAACACCTAAAGTCAGACCATTCTGTTTTTGTTTTAAATCCTGAAATTAATCTAAATCAAATCAAAAACAACTGCCCGTGCAGATCGTGATTAAAAGGCAGTGGTTGCCTCTAATTTCAAATGGCTAGATATTTTTGTTTAAAGCCAGTTTTTGTTATAAAGCAAATAGCCAATAAATAAATGTGCTTAAAAATCAGTATCAGTATCAGAATCCAATTTGCTAGTTAAAAAAAAAAGAAAGAAAAGAAAATCTGAATTCTGAATCAGCTATGATCGGCACGTCACTAATTAAAATACTAAGTAAAAGGATTATATAAGTTTTATTTATAATACTTTTATTTAGCAAGAATGCTTTAAATCAGGGGTGCCCAACCCTGCTCCTGGGGATCGACTGTCCTGCAAAGTTCAGCTCCAACCCTAATCAAACACACCTGAAGCAACTAATTAAGGTCTTCAGGATCACTTAAAAATGAAAGGGAGGTGTGTTTGATTAGAGTTGGAGCTAAACTTTGCAGGACAGTCGATCGCCAAGAGCAGGGTTGGGCACCCCTGCTTTAAATTGATCAAAAAGATTATAATGTTACAAAATATATCTATTTCAGATAAATGCTGTTCTTCTAAACTTTCTATTCATTAAAGAAACCTGAAAAAAAAATCTACTAATTTGTTTTCAACATAATAATAAATGTTTTTGTTTTTGAGCAGTAAATCAGCATATTAGTATGATTTCTGAAGGATCATGTGACTGGAGTAATGATGCTAAAAATTCAGCTCTGAAATCACAGGGATAAATCACATTTTAAAATATCTTCAAATAGAAAACATTTAAAAAAAATAGTAAATAGTAAAAAAAAAAATCAAAATATTACTGTTTTTGCTGTATTTTGGATCAAATAAATGCAGGCTTGGTGAGCAGAAGAGACTTCTTTAAAAAAACATAAAAAATCTTACTGTTGAAAAACTTTTGACTGGTAGTGTATGTCAGCCTATAGTTTGATATAAGGTAAACATTAATTTATTTGTGCAGTTTTTTTTCTTAAATATTGTATAGTTTTATAGGTGGTTTTGTTTCATAGACTTGGAAAATGCATTTTTCAGAAGTTTTTAGGTTCAAGTCAAGTCACCTTTATTTATATAGCGCTTTTAACAATACAGATTGTGTCAAAGCAACTGAACAGCATTAATTAGGAAAATAGTGTTAAATGAACAAGGTGGTAGCGATCGGACAGGTAGGATCTAAACCATCTTAAAGCCTGCCCTTGAATACCTGTATAGTTTTGTAATCGATCTATGAGTACAGACATCTGTTGTGGGTGTTCTTGGCAGTTTGTATGAGGCTTTTATTTTTTTAATAGTGTTCATATCGATATCGGAATTATATTGTATCGGCCAAAATTAAGAAATATATTGTGATATAAATTTTGGCCATATCGTCCAGCCCTAGGTAAAACTAACCCTGCTAATTGAGTTTGTTCCCTATGTGTGCGTACATGAAATAGCAATAATTCAAATAGAATACATTTTCAAATCAGTCGTGATTCAGTCGTAACCACCACTATCGTAGAGCCCTAATGTAGTTTAAAACCAGAGTTGTTTTGGCCAGAGAAACAAACAAATGAGGCAGTGCAACTTTAGTAGTTATATCTAGTTACAACAGGTTTTTGCTTAGGTAACTGGTTATTGCTTAAAGTTTAACATTAGACCAAGTTCTGTTGATTTTGTTTATTAATGTAGCTATTTTTCAGTAACCTACTTCCTGTTGATTTAGGAACATGACTGGTCAAGAGCTCTGTTACATCTAATTGATGTTTGACTTGCTTTCCTGTAGGAAAAACCCAGAGTTGGTCCATTGAGAGCACAGACCACCACAGCTACTCATGGTACAAAAACCCTTCTGAAAGCGACACGAGACCTCTTGCCCAGACCACCACGTTAAAGTCTGAAAAAACAGAGGACAATGATTCTTATGATGCCTGGAGCGCTGTGGTCGGTCTGGGAGCACGCTCCACATCCCTCTTTACCGGACCTAAAGACCCTCCGTCTACCTTGTGGGCATCGAGTAGTTACAGTCACAGCAACATTCAGGGCAAATCCTCTACTGAGACTCGGTTAGACGAGTTTGGCCAAAGAGACTTTAATGTTCCCGTTGAGCCATCTGAAAGCGAGGACCACTCTCAGTCTGTGCTCAGGGCATCCAACTGCAGAACGTACTGCAGACCCAATAAAGGCAAACAGCCTGGTGGACCCGATGGAAGTGTTTCCAGTCATAGCTCCACAGGAGTGTTGCAGAACAGCGGGGCTGAAAATGCTGGGAAAACAACAAACAGAAGTCGGACGAGAGACTTTACAGTGCTACATCCATCTTGTGTTTCCATGTTTAACGTCACCTTCCAGGACTCTATGGACCGCAGTATGGAGGAGTACACAGCCAGCGCCCCAGCAGCTGGTCCGGGAGATGCAGGAAGACTGAGGAAGAAAACCGAGACAGAAAGCAAACCTTTCAGGTAATAGTTGCATGTAAGAACAGTGCTGTAATCACATGACATTCTTAGTACTGCAGTTATATTGAGCTGTACTTCATACTATTTTTGGACAGTAGTCTCAGTCTAATCTGTAGTTCTCATGCTGGATCCTAGACCTTTTCTCTCCCTTTTTATTTTGTTGGTTTTGCTATGTGTTGTTTGTGTAGTTTTGTTTTGTGGCTTTTTTTGTGTGTTTTGTAGTGTTTTAGTTTTTTATGTTTTGTGGTGCTTTTTGTTTAGTTTTATAGTATTAGTTTTGTTTTGTGGCATATGCATTTATTTTTATTATTTTGTATTTTTTATTTTAGTACTGTTTTTGTTTAAATTTAATAATTTATTCAATTTTTATGTATTTATTTGTTTTGTTTTGAGCCTCGTGGTGCCTATAATTGAGCACCACGGCTCCATTATTAATCCACAGCTCTAAATCTCAACTGCTTAAAAATAGAGATGTGAACATTAACACCATCCAATTCTAGACCTTAGAAAATATTTATTTGATTGCGCCTAGTTTCAATCTCTTACACCTCATTGAAGTGGCTCTGAGAGAACCCCTATACAAATCTGGTACTCCAATTTAATCAAGTAATGATAGCCCTACTTAACAAATAAATAAAATTATTTGAGATTGTTAGAATTGTTTTTATTGCTTAACCAGCGCTAATTGGGAGACACCAACTGATCAGGTATACATAGATGAAGCAAAATGTGATAAAATCCTCCGAGCTGCCAGTAATTGTCAAATTCATAATTCATTGGTTGCTCTCACTTGGCCTCATTCTTTCATGTTTGATTTGAAGTCTTGTGTGAGATTCAGGCTGTTTGTCTGTTGGGTTTCTAGTCAATCCAGACCCACACAGAGCAAAATGAAGAGCAGTAAGCTGAAACTCTTTGGGTTTGATGAGTCTGATGCTGTGCCTGAGGATGACGACTCCGCTTCAGGAAGCTCTAACTACAGGATCAAATACTTCGGCTTTGATGACATGAGTGGGAGTGACGGTGAGGAAGAGGAGGGTTCCTCTGAAAGAAGGAAACTCAAGAGGAAGGCTGCAGCAGTGCCACTGATGTATACAGAGACTTATGTTGACAGTCCTCAGACCAGAGTGATGCAGAGCTCTCAGAGCAGTCACACTGCAGGTCACAGTTACAGCCTTGAAAACGGTCAGTATTTACACACAACACACTAACTTTGGGCTCTGTTTACGTTGCAGTACCTGTATAAATCCACAATAAATCTGAGGGGTTTTTTTACCTTTTGCATACAGAAAATTAAATTTTTTTTTTTTCGTTGTGGCATTTTTCCCCCCTGACAGTTAAGCACATATTTCCTAAAAAGTGTGTATATTATATTAGGAATATATTATTATTTATAGTGGTCGACCGATATATCGCCAAGTCCGATATATAAATTTTTCAAATATTGGCAGATATATATATATTCGAGACGGGACTTTTATTTTGACGGCGCTCACATTCTCCCTCTTGTTCGCTGTTGTCGTTAACAGTTCTGTCTAATACGGATAGAAGTCTGTCTAATAATCAGAAAGAACTGTTAAACAAAGGAATTAAAATGTATACAAAAAGTATTATAACAATTGCTTTTATATTATTAGTAATAGAAAGGCAAACATTATAATACTTTCTCGTTTGCCGTCAGCATTCAGCAAAACGCATTTACATCATTTAAACAAATCTTTGAATTGCTAATGTAAATTGTATTTCACAAACCTTGCAAACTTAGTCAAATCCAGTTGTGAGATCTTGTGAAGTGTGCATGTGTGACTCTGCATGATCGCGTGTTCTCTGTGACTTTCGGTCCGTGCAAATTGAATGCTTTAAACATTAAATTCGTGATTTCAAATTATGCTGCGCTTTATGCATTTGCCCACTGTTATATTCATGTCATTTTTACTATGTGCTCTATGCAAAATAAAAATATTTTTTATTTGAAAAAATATGATTCCCAATGCACACAAACTTCCCAGAATGCTCTGTTGGTTACAGTTTACTTCCTTTTCAATTAGATTTTTATTAAATATTTATTTATTTGTGGAAAATGCTTTGTCATCTAAAGTATAAGTATGTTTATTTTACAAATTTATTTTTAATCTAGTTTCAGATGATTTCAAATTTCTTAAATATTAATTAAAATAAATACAATTACTGTATATCGGCAATATATATCGGTCACCGGCCACCCTGCTGTCCAAGATATCGGCATCGGCTGTCAAAAAAACAATATCGGTTGACCACTGATTATTAATTTAGGTATTTACTTGTTAGTTTAGGTTTTATTTATTTATTTATTAGTAATTGATGTATATATTTGTTTATTTGTTTGTTAATTGTAAAATATGTCCCCAACATGTGTTTGTAGATTCACACATGGACATTTACATGTTTTTTATTTATTTTATTTTAATTTTTTTTACGTATTCATCTTTGCTATTTTGCAAAAAATTTTTTGTATAATTTCAAATATTTATCTATGGCTCAAGGTACATGTCCATTGCTGTGATTAACTGCACTTGTCAACAGTTCAGAGAACAAATTTTCCTATTAGAGACAATAGCAGACATTTAGCAGACACGTGGCTGATGTTTGTTTGTGGTTTTACAGATCCTCTGGAGTTCCCAGAAGTCCTCATTCCCTCTGAAACAGTAAGGAGACCTCAGGTCAAAGCTCAGGAGACAGCCAAGGAGAGCAGCAGGAAGATCTTCAGTGGACCTAAGAAGGTGAACTTCATATCGTCTCTTTTTCTATTCATATTTCCCATAGTTGAGCTGATGGTTTGAGATGCCAGTATTTGTTCTGGAGTAGTGTTGTCACGGTACCAAAATTTCAGTATTCGGTACCAATACCAGCAAAACACAAAAACATACTAATTAAAAAATTTGACTATACTTTCATTTAATCCAAACTGTGTACATATTTAATTTTAAAGGGCTTTTAAAACCTTCTAGAGTCATTCAGCCCAGAATAACAACTAAGTTAGCTAAAAAAAAAAAAAAAAGAAGCCCAGAACTGCTTTTCTGACTGATACGACACAGACAATGTTAACCATTTGTACATTCTCTAACACGCATATTTTAGATTCACAATTCATTTAAAAGCCTCTGGTGTATAAAAATTGTAAATGTCATCATGTCCTCCTGTTTTTTTTTACCCTAATAAAAGTTATAGGAGCATTAAATAGTTAATAAAGAAACTTCATTCTAATGCTCATTATATTAGCGTTAGCCGCGCTTATGCTAACGATTAACTACTCTAATAACAGCAATGTTCATTTCAATCTGACATTCAAATTAAAATATTAAATAATTTTCATAACAGAAAACTTTGTCATGTTCCTGTATAATTGTTACAAACAGGCCCACATTCAATCTGTGTGCTTGTCATCTTACACATTCCCTGCCCTTTACATTTTCATCAGTTAAACTCACAGCTGCATTTAATACACTTTACGGTTTTGAATCCATTCCATAGATTTTTCCCCTAAAGTCAGTGTTGAAAATGTAAAGTCTGCAGCAGTGTTTCCCAACGACTTGCACTTTACTTGTGGCGGCATATATATGCAAATAAATTTTCTGCCAGCAGGAGGCGCTTGTAGAGCAGGAGAAATGGAGGTTTCCCCGATAATGGCTGTAATCAAATAAGCACTGCACTCACAAACGCTGCTCAGGCATTACAGGCAAGATGAAATGAAAATGACATCCATCATTTTCTGAAGACAGTCGGTTTCCTTCAGGAATACAGTGATATCAGGGATTTAAGTTCTCCGTCGCTACGACAGATTTCCATTAATTGCAGCGAGTCTACGACGGATTTCCGTCAATTGGAAAAAATGAGGGGAAAATAAACATTTATCGCATTGTTGTTGTACCAAAAATCTAGCCAAATCCACGCTTGCGCCGTTTCTCGTATGCACGCAAGTGTGCACTGTCACGATCTAATGCACTGTAAATGCCGGATTTTAAAAAACAAATAGGCCTACCGCAACGCAAAAATTCAAAATCTGACATTTTCCGGAACAGGATCCAGCAGGATCAAATTAAATACTGGTCATACTACTCGTATGATAATGTTTGGGATAGTTACGTTTGGGATAATTTTATTTTAAATGCCATAATGTCAGTTGAAAACATTGCAATTGTGTTTTAAAATACAACAACGAGCACCACGAAACCATTTAAAGAGGCGTGTTCAGCGGTCCCCGTGACGAGATAGAAAACGGTCAACAAAGTTAAATTATCTCAAACGAGCTCTCTTCATTTTATCAAATGATCATAATCACATCTATTCATTTTACAATCCTGCTACTAGCATTTTATTTAGACTAAATCCCCTTTAAATCTGGTGAGAAAGCAGGTTTTTTTTTTTTTGAGTAACTTTTGCACATCCTGTCATGTCGGGCTGCATAGACGCATTTTGCAGCATTAAGGTTAATGATTAATCGATTAATTGATCGTTAATTTAAATGACGATCGATCATAGAAATTATCGAAAATTGACATCCATAGTTCGAACGAATCAATTGAATGAATGATTCAGTGATAAAATTAGTGACTTGCTGCCACCTGCTGGATGATTTAGTTTCATTTTTAGCGTATAATTTCAGTTATTTAAATCATTTATTATTTCTGTATTCAAAATTTTATATTTAAAACAATTTAATTGCATTCATGCCACCTCTGAGCCTCATTAAACGTCTGAAAATGTACCTACAAGCCACTTTTGTGTTCTTCTGTGCCACCTCTGTAGTACAAATTATTTTTTTTTAATACTAACTTCATATGATTGGTAACTTATTTGTCTTATTCTGCTGCTTATTATATTGTTTTAAATAAAAATGTTAAAAAGCTTATAAACATACATTTTTGAATTTGACATAGATGAAAATGATGCCGTTACAAAGGTAAAAAGAAAATACCCCTGTACGTTACTTTAAGGAGTCAAATGTCACCTCATATTAGGAAGGATCATTTTTAATCAGAATTTGATTATTGATCAGAAGGTGCTCCTAAATTTTTTTAATTGGGAGGACAGGAGCTCTTAAAAAGAAAAGTAAGCATAGAGCCATGTGTAACAGTATATTAGATCCGTGCATGAGGTCTTAAAGAGACAGCAGCCTAAATAAACCTCCTGCTGCCTATCATTATACAGTGAAGTCTAACCAGTGTTATTTTACAGTTGAATAGATTATAGTTAGACCTAACTGAAAAAATTTAAATACTGTTAATTTAATTTGTGTCTTATTGTTTTTGTTTGTGCTATTGATTGTCATTAATTTGTTTGTTCTTATTTTATTATTTACTATTTACTTGTCTTTTTTAGTTCAAATAAATTCAATTCTGAGTGCACCTGATTCTTGGGTGGGGAGGGGAGGGGGCGTGGTCCATGAGAAATAGTCCTGCCACCACAGCTGGAAAAAATCCTAGGAAACACTGCATACGTTTTATAAAATTAGAAATATGCCATTACAAAGGTAAAAAGAAAATGCCCCTGTAAATCACTTTGAGTCAAATGTCACCTCATAGTAGGAAGGCAAATTTTTTATCAGAATTTTTTATTGATCAGAAGGTGCTCCTACATTTTTTTTAATTAGGAGGACAAGCGCTCCTAATTACAAGAAAAAAAAACTGCTCTTAAACTGGGTGTGTGACAGGTATGGCTGTGGAATAGGGTTTGGCTGAGGAAAAATGTTCAGTCAAAATATTTTTTTTTGCTTTAACCCCTGATATAAAAACACCCGCACCGGTTTCGACTTTTACACGTGCAGTGCTCATGCTTATTCAACAAAGTCAAAGCCTTTTGGAGAATCTATTTGTGGCGGTGAGTTTTGATATTGTGCACCACAAATAAATCAATGTATGGGAAACACAAGTATTAAAAATTGAAATGAAACTTACCTGCTTGAAGTCTTTCATTTGATCCGGGTATCTGTCTTTAAAGTGTTTTGTTAGTTTGGTGTGTTTCCTCGTTTTGATGTCGCCACGTCTCAGTGCTTTAATGAAGAGAGCGCATCTGCGCACCTTTAGGATAGCGCATCAAGAACCGGGTTGACCGGGTACTCTGTACCACCGGTACTTAAAAAAACCTGGTACCGTAACGTTTTCATTTTTTTAGTACCGACTTGGTACCGAAGTACCGGGTCTTTTGACAACACTATTTTGGAGCATGTTGTACTGTGTCATGTCATTTAGAATCAAAAGGTTGCTTTGCCCATTTCACCAATGTAAATGTTGCTACTGCCAACATGTAAAGAAATTATGTAGGCGTTTGATTTGTTGTTTTCTTGTTTGCTATCGGAAGTGTGGTGAAGGCAGAGGGTAGAGCACGGGCATCACGCTGTTGTCTGCAGCGTGACTTTTATCTATAATGACAGTAATGCAGTTATGTTGCTCACCCCCGCTGACAGCTCAGCCATTATTACGAATGTTCCTGCGGCTGCTGTATGTGCACAGGCTTCTCTGGGGTTATGATTGATTGTTTAAGTCATGATTGAACTTTAAGCATATAAATGCTCAATCAGAGCAATGTTTTGATGGCATCACAGTGTTTACATTATCCGGGGGAATTAGATTGTGAATTGCTTACTTATCGATGACTCTACATATTAAACAGAGGTAGGAAAAGGTATTGGAACTGCACTCCTCCATGGTTCCCTTGATCACCATATCAAAACAGATCTGGCGATCACTGTTAGTGAGAACTTTAATGTGCTTCCCATACTTGTAATGAGTCCTTATGAAGTCCTTAACAACAACAAAAAAAGCTTTAAGAGCTTCCTGCTAACGCGCAACACTGTAAAAATGCGGAAAAAGATTTTTGGTGCAACATTGAGCAGATCTACATTTAATGCTGCAGTCAACACTTTTCATTTAATTTTAATTTTATTCTGTTTAACTGCAGCAGCATTTTTGTCCATGTGTGTTGCCATAGTTTCTACAAGCGGAAACCGAAAAGCGCAGATATTACGTAATTGATAGGCAACAATGAACCGGGACGAGCCATTATTTAAAATTGGAATTTCTCTGGATTTACAAATCCTTGGGCACTTTTGGGATAACGTAAGTGCACAACTGCATGAAATATATAACAATGTGCAAGTGGTTTTTGGATATTTTATTACGAAAATCTTGCATATTGTGCCTTCAAGTCAAAAGTGTAGGCCTCCTTGTTGGCGTCCCACTCTGCACCAAGCACATCACATTCTATCGTTCATTCATTCATGCTTCTTTTTCCACTCCAACGTTCCAATTATCCCTGCCCAATAAAAGCTGCACGGATATATTCGCTTACCCTGATAGGCCTATCTATGTAAACGATTTAGATAAAGTTCAGTCGATTCACGCTTTATATCATCGCCGCGATATGTATTTTCATATCACCCAGCCCTAACATGCAATAATGCTTTAAACACATTTGACAATATAGTTGATAAAAAAAACAACAACGATTAACTATCAAAACTGATTGGCTAACACACTTCGGTGCACAATTCTTCTTTCAAGTTAACTGAAGGCAAGTACAGTTGACCGTGACATCCTCACCTTATCTTATTCCAGTTAAGTCGCTCACTCAATACTGGATGGAGCTGTACAGCTGCAGCTCATGTGATGAATGTTGAAGGGAGGGGGCGTCTCTGAACTAGCTGATGAGCAAAATCAGCACCCTGATAAAGAGGTTGACTGGCACAAAGTATTTAATGTATTTTGAAAATACAAAAATACTAATCTTAAATGTATTTAAATGCAAAATACATTTGATTTTTTTCCCCAAAGGCTTTTAAATACAAAACGCAAAATAGTATTTTGTATTTCAAATACGTATTTTAAATACATGTATCTGAAATACTGCCCATCCCTGATTATTGAAAGTGAAAAGTGAAAGTGACGTGCCGTAGCCAAGTATTGGTAACCCATACTCAGAATTTCCCATGCAAGTGTACACACACAGCAGTGTGTAGTGAACACACACCTGGAGCAGTCGGCAGCCTTTTTTGCTGTGGTGCCCGGGGAGCAGTTGGGGGTTCAGTGCCTTGCTCAAGGGTCTCACCTCAGTTGTAGGTATTGAGGGTGTCCGACCCTCTAACCATTAGGCCACAGCTTCTAGAAGACTAGAAGCCACTGCTAGAAGACTGATTTAATGACATTACAGCTCAAATAACTTTTCCTGAATTAATCATGTAAGTGCTTCAACAAAAATTAGCATTACTTTTGCCTTTTTAAATGAGTCTCTTTTTTTGTGCTAATCAGCATTATTCCTCACGTGATTTTGATTTGAATTTAACTTGTATTGAATCCACAACATTGCTTTCATTGTGTCTGCAATTAAAGTTACAGGAAGAATCAAGAGGGATGTTTTTATTCATGACAGTTGTGAAGTATGAGAGGTGTTTGAAACGGGTCAAAGCTCAGCATCGTGGTGACTTTTACTGCCACCGCTGAACATGCCAGGGCCAGAACCTGCTCAGCTCTCACTCGATAAGCAAACTCGATGACTGATTCTTCTGCATGAATCATTTATGTGGAGATATTTCACTTGCACTCTGCGTTTGCTCGCTCTCTCTCTCTCTCTCTCTCATGCATTTTTTTTGGGGCTTCCTTTAAAATGATTGAATTTAGAAAATGTAGAAACAACTTCTCTGAGATGTTTTAGTTTATTGTGCTTAGGTTTGCTAACTAAACCACGAGACTGTTAGTGATAAACCAGTGTGTAGTTTTTTAGGGGTGTCCCCGACTAAGGATTTTCATAGTCGAATCTGAATTTTCGAATCTTGCCGATATTCGACTGATAGTTGAATCATATATTTTGAGGGTGGAGGCAAAAACCATTACCAAGAGTTAAGTCAGACATTCGACAGTCATAATTACTGACGTTAACACACAGGGAAAATGTGTAACGGAGGCCTCGCAGATTCAAACGGGGTAAATAATGTTTTATGTTTTGATTAAAAGAGAGTTAACATTAAACGTCAGCGAAACCCTAAGATTCACAAAAATTTTTACAATAGTGCTCTCATTCTGCATTTCAATTTTGAGCTATGACTGATTCTTCTGCATGAATCATTTATGTGGAGATATTTCACTTGCACTCTGCGTTTGCTCGCTCTCTCTCTCTCTCTCTCTCATGCATTTTTTTTGGGGCTTCCTTTAAAATGATTGAATTTAGAAAATGTAGAAACAACTTCTCTGAGATGTTTTAGTTTATTGTGCTTAGGTTTGCTAACTAAACCACGAGACTGTTAGTGATAAACCAGTGTGTAGTTTTTTAGGGGTGTCCCCGACTAAGGATTTTCATAGTCGAATCTGAATTTTCGAATCTTGCCGATATTCGACTGATAGTTGAATCATATATTTTGAGGGTGGAGGCAAAAACCATTACCAAGAGTTAAGTCAGACATTCGACAGTCATAATTACTGACGTTAACACACAGGGAAAATGTGTAACGGAGGCCTCGCAGATTCAAACGGGGTAAATAATGTTTTATGTTTTGATTAAAAGAGAGTTAACATTAAACGTCAGCGAAACCCTAAGATTCACAAAAATTTTTACAATAGTGCTCTCATTCTGCATTTCAATTTTGAGCTGCACGCGCTGGAGAGGACCAGTAGAATGAAGCATCTGATAGCAGGTTTTTAATCTATGGGATTTAACTCATCATTTATCTCATTTAGAATAAATGTTTGTTATTCTTTGTTATTTATACAACATAACGTTAATATTACGACTTCTAGGCTATCTGCACAAAATCCCCCGGATGCAGAAGTGCACGATATATGCACAATAAATATAAACCAGCTGAAATGTTTTGAAATTACTTGTACCCTACCTGATCGAAAAAAATTCAGTCTTTCACTCTGCCTGTGTCAATTTGAGTCTTGTTAAAGATTTAAATCCTTGCCGCCTTGCCGCTCCTCTGTCGGTCACGGATTATGGAAAGTGAAACTTAAATCTATAGGGGTGGTTGGATTTATTCACGCACGTTAAAACATTTATTTAAAGCTTCTTGATTTTCAGATTCTTATTTACAACATTACCTTAATAGGCTGTATAGTAACTTATTGGGAGAAAACCGGTAGTTCTATGTGAAATCACACATTGAGCACCCCCATATAGCCAAAATGGCATGATCATAACACCTCTGCAAATAGTCGACTGTGAGATTGGTAGTCGAATCAGGCTCCTCCTATCGAAGCATCGAATAGTCGACTATTCAGGGTCACCCCTAATGTTTTTAATATAAAAATTATCATAAAAAGTAAAACATTTCCTTTTATAATTTTTTATTATTATTTTTATTTTTTATATTAAAAAGTGTTAAAATCTGGGAAATTTTGCTGTAAACTTTTCCTTAATATACATTTTTACATCATAATCTGAGAGACACTTTATTAGGTGTATCAAACTGATCAATTAAAAAAAAAAAAGGTAATTGATTGCTTGCTTGCTTGTTACTACCAAGTCCAAAGTATGTTATCATGTGGTCTGCTGACATAATAATGATATGGTCCGTGATATGGGCACAAAGTGTAATAAACAATTATTTGTGACTGTATATAGTTCAAAAGTACTCACAAGTACTACTCAGATGAGTTCACTACTCATTAACTTTTCGTTCACCTAAAGACAGCATTCATCAGACACGGTTTCTTTTCACGGTTTAAGATTTGTTTGGCTTGCCATACTGTATATGGTTGTTATAAAGGCTGTGGTCAGTTCCCACAAATACAGGGGTCATGAGTTTAGAAATCCAAATTTTTTTATCTTTTGAAAGAAGGAAATTAAGTGGTGAAGATTTCCTTGTCAAAGAGGGCGGATTCTCAGAGCACACCCAGCTATTAAACATCCTCTTCAGTACAAAAAGAGCATTTATTTAAGCCAAGCCAAAGTCATTTGAATGTGGGTTTTTTGACATCACAAGGGAAAAAACATTTGCATATAACAGTCTCTTGAGTAAAATAGCGATCCATTGACACCATTAGCCACACCCACGGCTGTGACGCACTGAATACTAGTGCCACATCAAATCAAAAATAAATGGAACCCATTATAATCAATGACACCTGACTACACTAAAGAGAGTAGACAGATGCCATGTTCCGTTTCTGATGTATTCCATACACTTGAGCTACTCCTGACAACAGGACAAATGGATACGCAAAGGAGGTGATCATTTTGGAATATTTGGTTTGATACATCCTGTTTAGATGGCATTTGCATTTCATTTGCACCTTCCAAAGGACCCCAGTGTTTAAAAACGTGTGGATAATTAGTGCTAACGTCATCTTGGGTCATGTGAGAGGATTTTATATTTTGTTTGTAGTATTTCATTGCCGATTGTTTTGTAAATGAGACACAATGTACTAAAGGATTTGGTAAAAGAAACTTGCAACTACTTTGCGAAGCATGAGCCATTTCAAAATGCTTTGTGTGTAAATGACAGGTTTATAAGGATAATGTTGCCAAAATATGTACTCGCATGCAAAAGTAAGGGGGAGTTGATAAATTACTATAAATTGAGTATTTTCCTTAAAGTTTATATATATAAATCAGTATGTTGTGGAATGGCATTACAACATAATTGACCTTATTTATTATTTATTAATTTTATTTTTATTTATTAGTGTTATATGCATTTAAGTGTGTGTAGTTTTTCTGTTGACTTTAAAAGTTCATTAAATCCACTGTTACTTTTCTTTTAGTTTAGTAAATGTCGATAGCTATGTTTCCATCACCCTGTTTTAATGCACATTTTGAAGTATCGCATGAGAAACGAGAGATGGAAATGGCAAATTAAAAAAAATAAATCCCTTAATTCGCAAAAAAAACACTCGCTTGAGGTGGTTTTTGACTTGTGCGAAAAAGGGTTTATGCGAATAATGGGAGATGGAAACTAGAGGTCGACCGATGTATCGGTTTTGCCGATTAATCGGCACCGCACGTGCTATTTGTTTAGACACGTAATACTGCATGCTGAACAGAGCGGGAAATTTCAGATGCGGATTTAAATGCAGCCGACAGAAAATCCTGCCACACCACAGAGCACCATTCACATAGATTTCCTTTAAATTACATTATATTGATCCCGAATCGTTGTTAATGTACATAATGAATTGTGTATTGTGCATTTTCAGCAAACCATTTGTCTTTCTGTGGCTCTAATAAAGTCTGTGTGCTTCATTTATAGAGCTATAATATAGGTCGCGCTTTCACTGTCCGTTTGACCTCTGAGGTACTTTGGAGGTCTGTCTTGGCAGCGTCATTTCCAGACTTTAGAGGGGGATTCCAACTTGGAGAAAAAACACTTCAGGGGCAGTTTTGATTTCTCTCTGTAAGACCTTCTGGAAGCTTCTAGCCCAGCGTGAGGAGCTCTCCATGGGGTGGAGCTAGAGTTTCGCACCCTGCTAACATGAAGAGCACTTCTTAATTACAGAAGATTAAAACCAGTCTCCTGCAGAGTTATGTTGAGGGCCAGAGTCTTTCTCTTCATTTTTAATAATAAACCCAGCCTCAGTGTTGCACAGTGGACTGTGCCTACACCTCCTCCTGTAGCCAAGTGCCCTTTTATCACCCCTTCCCTTTTGGCTGTTTGTGTGCCATCAGTCCCTGCAGTTTGACTCGATCTGGCATCCTCTGTGAGTTGTTCATCTATAGTGTTCCTGCAGTCTGCTTTGAATGCACTCCCGCTGAGACAAATGACCTGCGCTTCAATTCACACTCCGCCAACACAAACAAGCTGAGAAATGTAGCACTTCTTAATGAGTTTTAATTACAAATGTGATTACAGTTGAAGAAGGAATACAGCCATCTTTGTGCAAAGTGGAGCAGAAGCTTATGCATTGAAAATTATCTTCATGACTGGAGTGGATTTGGATATTGGATGTATTCTCGGTTTTCACACTTGTTTCGGTTGCTTTGCTTGAACCCTTGTACGATTCTACACCTAACCCAAATGTTTATTTGCTCAGAATGCTGATATGTTTGCTTCATTACCATGTGTATTAACAACGTTTATTTTTTGTAATTTTTTTTTTAAACCACTGTAGAAAACTGCCAAAAATATAGTTTTTTGCTTGGCATTTTAGTTGGGTTTGCTGTTTGCGCTTATTTTTGCTCATACTTGAGTGTAGTTTTGGACGAACAAGCACAACTTGTAAAAGTTGCAAAAATGTTGGCACTAATAGCCTGCAGTGTGGTTGTGCTTTGAGCGACTTGATTGCTCTAGTATCTACTTCACTTCCTAACCAGACACAATTTTAAAAAGAATTAGAATAATTCTTAAGACGTGACATGGCTACAAGACGCGACACAGCATAAAAAAATCATAGCTAATCTGAGAGCTTGTGGATGGGCTCTCTTTAGAAGCTCTCTTCATGCTGTTATTATTTATTAATTTTATTTTTATTTATTAGTGTTATATGCATTTAAGTGTGTGTAGTTTTTCTGTTGACTTTAAAAGTTCATTAAATCCACTGTTACTTTTTTTTTAGTTTAGTAAATGTCGATAGCTATGTTTCCATCACCCTGTTTTAATGCACATTTTGAAGTATCGCATGAGAAACGAGTGACGGAAACGCCAAATTTCGAAAAGAAATCCCTTAATTTGCAAAAAAGATTTTATGCTCTCTTGAGGTGGTTTTTTACTTGTGCGAAAAAGGGTCAATGCGAATAATGGGAGATATAAACGCATTTAGAGGTCGACCGATGTATCGGTTTTGCCGATTAATCGGCACCGCACGTGCTATTTGTTTAGACACGTAATACTGCATGCTGAACAGAGCGGGAAATTTCAGATGCGGATTTAAATGCAGCCGACAGAAAATCCTGCCACACCACAGAGCACCATTCACATAGATTTCCTTTAAATTACATTATATTGATCCCGAATCGTTGTTAATGTACATAATGAATTGTGTATTGTGCATTTTCAGCAAACCGTTTGTCTTTCTGTGGCTCTAATAAAGTCTGTGTGCTTCATTTATAGAGCTATAATATAGGTCGCGCTTTCACTGTCCGTTTGACCTCTGAGGTACTTTGGAGGTCTGTCTTGGCAGCGTCATTTCCAGACTTTAGAGGGGGATTCCAACTTGGAGAAAAAACACTTCAGGGGCAGTTTTGATTTCTCTCTGTAAGACCTTCTGGAAGCTTCTAGCCCAGCGTGAGGAGCTCTCCATGGGGTGGAGCTAGATTTTCGCTCCCTGCTAGCATGAAGAACACTTCTTAATTACAGAAGATTAAAACCAGTCTCCTGCAGAGTTATGTTGAGGGCCAGAGTCTTTCTCTTCATTTTTAATAATAAACCCAGCCTCAGTGTTGCACAGTGGACTGTGCCTACACCTCCTCCTGTAGCCAAGTGCCCTTTTATCACCCCTTCCCTTTTGGCTGTTTGTGTGCCATCAGTCCCTGCAGTTTGACTCGATCTGGCATCCTCTGTGAGTTGTTCATCTATAGTGTTCCTGCAGTCTGCTTTGAATGCACTCCCGCTGAGACAAATGACCTGCGCTTCAATTCACACTCCGCCAACACAAACAAGCTGAGAAATGTAGCACTTCTTAATGAGTTTTAATTACAAATGTGATTACAGTTGAAGAAGGAATACAGCCATCTTTGTGCAAAGTGGAGCAGAAGCTTATGCATTGAAAAATGTTTACAGACCATTATCTTCATGACTACAGTGGATTTGGATTTTGGATGTATTCTCAGGTTTCACACTTATTTCGGTTGCTTTGCTTGAACCCATGTGTGATTTCACTTCCAACCGTCACAGGTTTCTGTTCAAAATGTTTTTTTGTTTTTTGTGGCTCAGAACCCTGAGATGTTTGCTTCATTACCATGAATAGCCTATTAATGACAGTTTTTACCACTGTAGGTAATTGCCAAAAATGGTTCTTAGTTTCGCATTTTAGTGGGGTTTGCTGAAGTTTTGCTCTTATTTTTGCTCTTATTTTTGCTCATACTTCAGTGTACTTTAGGATGGACAAGCACAACTTGTAAAAGTTGCAAAGATATAGGAACTGATAGCCTACAGCGTAGTTGCGCTTTGAGCAACCCGAGTTCAAATCCCAACTCGTGGTACTTTACAATTCTGTCTCTCAATATCATCTACTTCGCTTCCTGACGTGACATGGCTACAAGTCGTGACACAACATAAATCAAAAGTTATAGCCAAGCTGTGAGTCTGTGAATGGGCTCTCTTTAGAAGCATGCTGCTGTTCCCCACAACAAAATGAATAAATGCATCATTAAATTCATAAATTATTTTAACACTATTTAAATTATAAACTCAGATTAGGACAAAAACTTGGATTAAAATGGAAAATATGTATTTTCTTGTGTCTTGCGGATTGTTCACTTCAGTGGTTCTCAACCTTTTTGACTCCATGACACCCCATTGTTCACAAAAATATTCAAACCCCCTCTCCTCTCCCTTAAATTGAAGGTTTAAGGATAAGGAGTTTTCAAAAAGTTTTAGTCACAATAAAATATTTTAAGGCTTGCCAAAACTAGAAAACTAGAAAAATGTATATTCATTATAAAAATGGCCATGGCGTTTTAAAATGTTCAGGTCTAGAAATCAGGCTTTTAAAATAATTAAAATGAAACGTAATTAAAAATAGTGGAAGCTGACAATTTAAACTGGTACTTCTGTTCAATCTCAAAATGGATTTGTTGTTCTTGATGCAAGTCATGCCAACTAAATGAACCCAAGCTCATAATGTTCAATGAACTCAGGTCTGCACGTGAAGCTCTTGTATTAAAATGCCCTCAGTGTAACAGTGCTTGTCTGTTCTTTCTGCAGTCGCCTACTAAAGCTGTGTATAATGCGAGACACTGGAACCAGCCAGAGCCAGAAGATCTGCTGCCTATGCCTCCATCCCGATCTCAGGCTCCTCCAGTGAGTACAACACTAAACACTACACACTCCTACACGGTCACACAACCCACTTTAGAAAGCACTTCAGCATAGGCACTTCTCATGCTATCACCAGTGTTTATAGTCACCTTTGTGTAAAAACTCCTACCTCTTTGATGCCACTCCACACATTTTTGCTCTGTTGTCTCCCCAGTGTGAGAGACAGTGAGCGATGAAAGCTTCGCACCAGAACTCGGCTGTTAAAGTCAATATGAAACATTCACAACCCACTTTATTTTAATGCAGTTTTTTTATATATATATATATATATATATATTAGGGATATATTTTATCCATCAGGAATTTATTGGATGGGATTTGCAATAGATTTTGGAGAGGATTAAATTGATTTATTTAGCCTCTACCTAGTGGGAGTTGTTACTTGCTTGGCCATTACTTTTATTATATTAACCCTAACCAGCATTAAATTGCTACATTAGCAAGGGTGTCGTGCATTTCTGCATAAATACTTTCTGCAGTTAAATTCTGCATTATCTACAACAGTAGCCTAAAACAGTGACTAAATAGTTATTTTGGGGTGTGTTTCCCAGAAGCAAATATGGTCGTAAGTTCCGTCGTTACCAATGGAGTTCAGCAGAACTTGCTACCAGAGTTAGTGTAGAACACACCCCGGGTTAGTGATAGGTGCTTTCGAAACACTGCTTCATAAAGCTTTCAAACCTTTTCAAATTTACAGTGGGTAAGTTTTTCTTTTTTAATAAATCTGCAAAAATGTCAACAATTCTGTGTTTTTCTGTCAATATGGGGTGCTGTGTGTACATTAATGAGGAAAAAAAATTAACTTAAATGATTTTAGCAAATGGCTGCAATATAACAAAGAGTGAAAAATTTAAGGGGGTCTGAATACTTTCCGTACCCACTGTATATATATTTATATCATTTTTTTTCTAATCACTGGTTTGGAGTGTTTATTAAACTGCACAAATTAAGTGATTTCAACAAACAAGGCTTTATGGTGTAACATTGCAAAACTTTTTGAACGATTTCCCTGCTAGAGGGCATTGTTCTGGTGAACTCGTGAACTGGGGTTTAATATGCTATTAACTGATCTCAGCTCAGTTTTATAATTGGTTGATAATAAATATGCATGTATAATAAAAGTCCCCCTGTAGTCAAATATTTTATCCCTTAAAACTTATCTTTGATCATCAAAATGACATTTTAAATGTTTTTTCTTGTGAAAAGAAAGGCTTTTCTCATGTCTTAAAATAGCTTGAATGTAACTCTACACCCTTGCCTCATTTACTATACGCTGATCTAAATTAGTCCCGCCTCCACTCAGTCACACCAGCCAGCACCTCCTGATCCACTGAACTGTAGTAACCGCAAAACAATGGCATACACGGATAATGACTGATAAAACTATGTTTTTACTAGCGGATAACCACAATGAATACTGTAACATTCGTTAGTTACTTACTTGATGATGTTGTGTCCTAAAATGCCTTGAAGACTAGAATGCAGCCGTTTGTGATTCTTAATTCGTGCCCGTGAGCATACGCGTTTGAAGTGCAGACGCCGATGCGTGAGAGGTGGGTCTGACTCCGGGCTACTTTTACACTGTTGCCACGGGTGATAATGCAAGTTAGCGGTTCTAAACTCACAATAAACCACAGCTTCATGGGTTTTTTGCTCTAATTTATTTTTGGTTTTGTGCTGGTATTGGTATATTTAGCATGCTAGTGATGGGAATCGATCCCTTGACGTTATTGGATTGTGACGTAGCAAACCGAGGGCTGTTTCAAACCACATTTCTGGGACTGCCATTGGGAAACTACAGTTTTAAGGAGAAAATACTCAACAATGGTGTTGATTAATAGACTGGCACATGGCTTGTTTAAAAGCATATTAAAAACACCACATAGACAAATAAAAAACATAAAAAACTTGATTTTCACTACAGGGGCACTTTAAAAAGAGAGAGTGATAATTACTAGGGTTGTGACAGTGATTAAATTTTCCCACCAGTTAATCGGCATGTGACAACACCGGTAATACAACAAATAACTTGCACAAAGTAAAAAAAAAAAATAATAATAATTATGTATGTATGTATGTATATGTATATATATGTATATGTTCATATGTATATATTTATTTATTTATAAATTGAAAATCAGCAAACACTGTGGAACCAGATAAATAGGCTATAGAATGTTTATTAGCAAAACGAACACGAAAGTTACAGCTTGATGTAAAATAAATAAATTACACCGTTTAAATAAAGTAAAAATCAGCAAACACGTTTAATAAATGCTGAAGAACTATTGTTCATTCTTAGTTCATTATCTAAAGTAGTGTTAACTAATGTTAACTAATGAACCTTATTGTGAAGTGTTACCAATATTAATATAAATTCTGTCCGTTTTCATTGTTACTTTCAGTAAAAGTGTGGTTATTTTATTGGCTTGTGTTTTTTTTTTTAATTTAGTTAAAATTGTTAAAATTAAAATTTAGTTAAATTTAAGAAGTCTTACAAAATTACTTTATATTATTTAATAAAATAATAAATAATAATTACAAAGCAGTTTCGGTTTTCGGCCAAGTGCATCCAGAATTTTCGGTTTCCGTTTCGACCCAGAATTTTCATTTCAGTGCATCCCTAGATGTAAGACTACATGTTTTATTTAATTTACATTTAACAGTAATTTACTTTCAAATGCCTCAATTGCTGAAGTGTCTGCAATACCTTTTATTACAATTTCAAGTTGCATTTTTCAAAATACCTGTTTTAGCACAGCAGTGCATACCTGTTTACATTTAATTAAGGTGGACTAGATTAGACTGTAATACAAATAGTTGAGTTTGCCAGGTGCATACAACATTTATGACAGGTTTTCATGAAAGTGTTGGTCAGTTTGTCTGCTTGACAATCCCATTTTGCACTGCAACAATAAAACAGAAGTGAGATAAACTGAGAAATGTTTCTTTTTAGTTAAAACAGATTTTGTCAAAGTTTTCCGTTGGGGACATAATTTGAAGTTGGAAAATGGTAATAAATTGCAATATATCGCAATATATTTAAAATCACAATAATATTGTATTGTGACACAAGTATCATGATAATATTGTATCGTGAGGCCTCTGGTGATTCCCACCCCTAGTAAACTGGGCAGCCTAGGTGTAGTATTTTCAGATGTGAAGCAAGTTACATGTTAATGAAAGATTCTGGAAAAAAAATAGCTTTTTTTTCTTCTTCTTCGTAATAGCTGACCCTGATAAATCATTCACCATTAAACCAGGAATGTGTATTAAAGTAAATGGTGAATTTTGATTTGCATGTTTTGTGCAAACACAGTCCCATTATGCACTTCTCTTTCAACTAGCAACCTCTCCCTCCCACATCTCTCTACATGTGCCATCCAAACACAATCAATCCCATACAACTTAGCCAGCCTGCATCTGTTACCACCAGTGAAGCACACTGTAATATGCGCACTGACAGATGTGCTTACACTTCACTTGAACTGTTTGTATGCATTCTCATTAGTGCAGCACCTCTGTTTCTACTGTACAGTTTTGAAAAAAAAAATCATTATTCATTCAAGTATGTGGTGCATGGCCATCTTAGGAGTGTTTTATTTAGCAGCATTGCTGCTCGTTGTGGATTTGGCCTTTTAGTAGTTGCTGCATGAGGAATCTATAATGTTCTGTAGCACTATCTTTAGCCATCATGTTGCATAACCAGCAGTGGCTCGGTTGTTGGCAGCTCAGGGTGTATGTGAATCAGCCCTGCAGTGCTTCCAGACATGTTATGGTTTAATTCAGAGTCGTCGTTCTCTCACAGGCCGCTTCATCGGGAGGCAGTAAAGAGTCGAACACACACAAGGACGATGGAGTGTTCAAAGCTCCAGCTCCTCCTCCCAAAGTCATCAAGTCCGTCACTATCCCCACAGAACCTTACCAGGACATGGTCACTGCACTTAAATGTAGGAAAGAACACAAGGAGGTGAGTGCAAACACTTGACAACCCTGTCTGATTTGACACAATGTAGAACCTTGCTGCATGCTGCTTCCTTTAATTCAACAAGTGGCATTTAGTTATCATTATCTCTTGAAAATAATTTTTTTTCTCAGTTCTGAAATATAATAATTGAGTAAAGAGACTGCTTACTTAAGAGATTTGTAATGCACTAGACATTTGAATATTTGGCAACTTTATAATGAAGGCCCGAGCAGGAGCCAATTAAATTTGAAAGTCAGTGGCATGGAACCAATGATAAAGGCATAAAGCTCAATCTTAATATGCATACAAAGTAGTGCAGCTGTTTTTCAAAGAATTTTGAATTTGAAAGTCTCAGTGGCAGCATATTGAAAACCCTGGGATAATTAGGATTGTTATAGTAATGCAAAAAAAGACCCGTTGATAGGGTCCAGAAATCACTGATGTTCTTTGGAGTAATTCTTATTGTGGGTGTTAAACCGTTGTTCAGGTCCACCTACGTACAACCTTCACCTCTTACTCTGCCCTCTGAATCGGTTTTCATCTAAGCTACAAGCTGTAAACTGTTTGGATTGTTTCCTTACCACTATTATATTTTTTATAACTCTGTTTCTTGGTCTTTATATTAGCTTGTATGCCTACATTATCAGTGAATAATGAAGCATAACATGCAATACTTTGCTGGCCTAGTGTACATTTCTTTGTGTGCACCATGTGGAACGAAACTTAATCTGCTCAAGACAGCTGATTTTTAAATAATTATTATTTTTAATATGACTGTAATTAGAGTAGCTATTGTTGTAGTCTGTACTGATACCAGTAAAATTGTACAATTCTCAGTACCGATTTCTACGCGTTTGAAGTGCAGACGCCGATGCGTGAGAGGTGGGTCTGACTCCGGGCTACTTTTACACTGTTGCCACGGGTGATAATGCAAGTTAGCGGTTCTAAACTCACAATAAACCACAGCTTCATGGGTTTTTTGCTCTAATTTATTTTTGGTTTTGTGCTGGTATTGGTATATTTAGCATGCTAGTGATGGGAATCGATCCCTTGACGTTATTGGATTGTGACGTAGCAAACCGAGGGCTGTTTCAAACCACATTTCTGGGACTGCCATTGGGAAACTACAGTTTTAAGGAGAAAATACTCAACAATGGTGTTGATTAATAGACTGGCACATGGCTTGTTTAAAAGCATATTAAAAACACCACATAGACAAATAAAAAACATAAAAAACTTGATTTTCACTACAGGGGCACTTTAAAAAGAGAGAGTGATAATTACTAGGGTTGTGACAGTGATTAAATTTTCCCACCAGTTAATCGGCATGTGACAACACCGGTAATACAACAAATAACTTGCACAAAGTAAAAAAAAAAAATAATAATAATTATGTATGTATGTATGTATATGTATATATATGTATATGTTCATATGTATATATTTATTTATTTATAAATTGAAAATCAGCAAACACTGTGGAACCAGATAAATAGGCTATAGAATGTTTATTAGCAAAACGAACACGAAAGTTACAGCTTGATGTAAAATAAATAAATTACACCGTTTAAATAAAGTAAAAATCAGCAAACACGTTTAATAAATGCTGAAGAACTATTGTTCATTCTTAGTTCATTATCTAAAGTAGTGTTAACTAATGTTAACTAATGAACCTTATTGTGAAGTGTTACCAATATTAATATAAATTCTGTCCGTTTTCATTGTTACTTTCAGTAAAAGTGTGGTTATTTTATTGGCTTGTGTTTTTTTTTTTAATTTAGTTAAAATTGTTAAAATTAAAATTTAGTTAAATTTAAGAAGTCTTACAAAATTACTTTATATTATTTAATAAAATAATAAATAATAATTACAAAGCAGTTTCGGTTTTCGGCCAAGTGCATCCAGAATTTTCGGTTTCCGTTTCGACCCAGAATTTTCATTTCAGTGCATCCCTAGATGTAAGACTACATGTTTTATTTAATTTACATTTAACAGTAATTTACTTTCAAATGCCTCAATTGCTGAAGTGTCTGCAATACCTTTTATTACAATTTCAAGTTGCATTTTTCAAAATACCTGTTTTAGCACAGCAGTGCATACCTGTTTACATTTAATTAAGGTGGACTAGATTAGACTGTAATACAAATAGTTGAGTTTGCCAGGTGCATACAACATTTATGACAGGTTTTCATGAAAGTGTTGGTCAGTTTGTCTGCTTGACAATCCCATTTTGCACTGCAACAATAAAACAGAAGTGAGATAAACTGAGAAATGTTTCTTTTTAGTTAAAACAGATTTTGTCAAAGTTTTCCGTTGGGGACATAATTTGAAGTTGGAAAATGGTAATAAATTGCAATATATCGCAATATATTTAAAATCACAATAATATTGTATTGTGACACAAGTATCATGATAATATTGTATCGTGAGGCCTCTGGTGATTCCCACCCCTAGTAAACTGGGCAGCCTAGGTGTAGTATTTTCAGATGTGAAGCAAGTTACATGTTAATGAAAGATTCTGGAAAAAAAATAGCTTTTTTTTCTTCTTCTTCGTAATAGCTGACCCTGATAAATCATTCACCATTAAACCAGGAATGTGTATTAAAGTAAATGGTGAATTTTGATTTGCATGTTTTGTGCAAACACAGTCCCATTATGCACTTCTCTTTCAACTAGCAACCTCTCCCTCCCACATCTCTCTACATGTGCCATCCAAACACAATCAATCCCATACAACTTAGCCAGCCTGCATCTGTTACCACCAGTGAAGCACACTGTAATATGCGCACTGACAGATGTGCTTACACTTCACTTGAACTGTTTGTATGCATTCTCATTAGTGCAGCACCTCTGTTTCTACTGTACAGTTTTGAAAAAAAAAATCATTATTCATTCAAGTATGTGGTGCATGGCCATCTTAGGAGTGTTTTATTTAGCAGCATTGCTGCTCGTTGTGGATTTGGCCTTTTAGTAGTTGCTGCATGAGGAATCTATAATGTTCTGTAGCACTATCTTTAGCCATCATGTTGCATAACCAGCAGTGGCTCGGTTGTTGGCAGCTCAGGGTGTATGTGAATCAGCCCTGCAGTGCTTCCAGACATGTTATGGTTTAATTCAGAGTCGTCGTTCTCTCACAGGCCGCTTCATCGGGAGGCAGTAAAGAGTCGAACACACACAAGGACGATGGAGTGTTCAAAGCTCCAGCTCCTCCTCCCAAAGTCATCAAGTCCGTCACTATCCCCACAGAACCTTACCAGGACATGGTCACTGCACTTAAATGTAGGAAAGAACACAAGGAGGTGAGTGCAAACACTTGACAACCCTGTCTGATTTGACACAATGTAGAACCTTGCTGCATGCTGCTTCCTTTAATTCAACAAGTGGCATTTAGTTATCATTATCTCTTGAAAATAATTTTTTTTCTCAGTTCTGAAATATAATAATTGAGTAAAGAGACTGCTTACTTAAGAGATTTGTAATGCACTAGACATTTGAATATTTGGCAACTTTATAATGAAGGCCCGAGCAGGAGCCAATTAAATTTGAAAGTCAGTGGCATGGAACCAATGATAAAGGCATAAAGCTCAATCTTAATATGCATACAAAGTAGTGCAGCTGTTTTTCAAAGAATTTTGAATTTGAAAGTCTCAGTGGCAGCATATTGAAAACCCTGGGATAATTAGGATTGTTATAGTAATGCAAAAAAAGACCCGTTGATAGGGTCCAGAAATCACTGATGTTCTTTGGAGTAATTCTTATTGTGGGTGTTAAACCGTTGTTCAGGTCCACCTACGTACAACCTTCACCTCTTACTCTGCCCTCTGAATCGGTTTTCATCTAAGCTACAAGCTGTAATGTATATGTATATATTTATTTATTTATAAATTGAAAATCAGCAAACACTGTGGAACCAGATAAATAGGCTATAGAATGTTTATTAGCAAAACGAACACGAAAGTTACAGCTTGATGTAAAATAAATAAATTACACCGTTTAAATAAAGTAAAAATCAGCAAACACGTTTAATAAATGCTGAAGAACTATTGTTCATTCTTAGTTCATTATCTAAAGTAGTGTTAACTAATGTTAACTAATGAACCTTATTGTGAAGTGTTACCAATATTAATATAAATTCTGTCCGTTTTCATTGTTACTTTCAGTAAAAGTGTGGTTATTTTATTGGCTTGTGTTTTTTTTTTTAATTTAGTTAAAATTGTTAAAATTAAAATTTAGTTAAATTTAAGAAGTCTTACAAAATTACTTTATATTATTTAATAAAATAATAAATAATAATTACAAAGCAGTTTCGGTTTTCGGCCAAGTGCATCCAGAATTTTCGGTTTCCGTTTCGACCCAGAATTTTCATTTCAGTGCATCCCTAGATGTAAGACTACATGTTTTATTTAATTTACATTTAACAGTAATTTACTTTCAAATGCCTCAATTGCTGAAGTGTCTGCAATACCTTTTATTACAATTTCAAGTTGCATTTTTCAAAATACCTGTTTTAGCACAGCAGTGCATACCTGTTTACATTTAATTAAGGTGGACTAGATTAGACTGTAATACAAATAGTTGAGTTTGCCAGGTGCATACAACATTTATGACAGGTTTTCATGAAAGTGTTGGTCAGTTTGTCTGCTTGACAATCCCATTTTGCACTGCAACAATAAAACAGAAGTGAGATAAACAAACTGAGAAATGTTTCTTTTTAGTTAAAACAGATTTTGTCAAAGTTTTCCGTTGGGGACATAATTTGAAGTTGGAAAATGGTAATAAATTGCAATATATCGCAATATATTTAAAATCACAATAATATTGTATTGTGACACAAGTATCATGATAATATTGTATCGTGAGGCCTCTGGTGATTCCCACCCCTAGTAAACTGGGCAGCCTAGGTGTAGTATTTTCAGATGTGAAGCAAGTTACATGTTAATGAAAGATTCTGGAAAAAAAATAGCTTTTTTTTCTTCTTCTTCGTAATAGCTGACCCTGATAAATCATTCACCATTAAACCAGGAATGTGTATTAAAGTAAATGGTGAATTTTGATTTGCATGTTTTGTGCAAACACAGTCCCATTATGCACTTCTCTTTCAACTAGCAACCTCTCCCTCCCACATCTCTCTACATGTGCCATCCAAACACAATCAATCCCATACAACTTAGCCAGCCTGCATCTGTTACCACCAGTGAAGCACACTGTAATATGCGCACTGACAGATGTGCTTACACTTCACTTGAACTGTTTGTATGCATTCTCATTAGTGCAGCACCTCTGTTTCTACTGTACAGTTTTGAAAAAAAAAATCATTATTCATTCAAGTATGTGGTGCATGGCCATCTTAGGAGTGTTTTATTTAGCAGCATTGCTGCTCGTTGTGGATTTGGCCTTTTAGTAGTTGCTGCATGAGGAATCTATAATGTTCTGTAGCACTATCTTTAGCCATCATGTTGCATAACCAGCAGTGGCTCGGTTGTTGGCAGCTCAGGGTGTATGTGAATCAGCCCTGCAGTGCTTCCAGACATGTTATGGTTTAATTCAGAGTCGTCGTTCTCTCACAGGCCGCTTCATCGGGAGGCAGTAAAGAGTCGAACACACACAAGGACGATGGAGTGTTCAAAGCTCCAGCTCCTCCTCCCAAAGTCATCAAGTCCGTCACTATCCCCACAGAACCTTACCAGGACATGGTCACTGCACTTAAATGTAGGAAAGAACACAAGGAGGTGAGTGCAAACACTTGACAACCCTGTCTGATTTGACACAATGTAGAACCTTGCTGCATGCTGCTTCCTTTAATTCAACAAGTGGCATTTAGTTATCATTATCTCTTGAAAATAATTTTTTTTCTCAGTTCTGAAATATAATAATTGAGTAAAGAGACTGCTTACTTAAGAGATTTGTAATGCACTAGACATTTGAATATTTGGCAACTTTATAATGAAGGCCCGAGCAGGAGCCAATTAAATTTGAAAGTCAGTGGCATGGAACCAATGATAAAGGCATAAAGCTCAATCTTAATATGCATACAAAGTAGTGCAGCTGTTTTTCAAAGAATTTTGAATTTGAAAGTCTCAGTGGCAGCATATTGAAAACCCTGGGATAATTAGGATTGTTATAGTAATGCAAAAAAAGACCCGTTGATAGGGTCCAGAAATCACTGATGTTCTTTGGAGTAATTCTTATTGTGGGTGTTAAACCGTTGTTCAGGTCCACCTACGTACAACCTTCACCTCTTACTCTGCCCTCTGAATCGGTTTTCATCTAAGCTACAAGCTGTAAACTGTTTGGATTGTTTCCTTACCACTATTATATTTTTTATAACTCTGTTTCTTGGTCTTTATATTAGCTTGTATGCCTACATTATCAGTGAATAATGAAGCATAACATGCAATACTTTGCTGGCCTAGTGTACATTTCTTTGTGTGCACCATGTGGAACGAAACTTAATCTGCTCAAGACAGCTGATTTTTAAATAATTATTATTTTTAATATGACTGTAATTAGAGTAGCTATTGTTGTAGTCTGTACTGATACCAGTAAAATTGTACAATTCTCAGTACCGATTTCGGTATCCTTACAAAAACGGTTTGAAAAAATAGATTTTATCTATTAAATTAAATGAGTTAATAAGTAGAGTAATAATAAGTAAATAATACTTTAACATAATGTAGTTTTCTAATATTTATAAGAAAGAAATGTTACATGTAATAGAATAAGTGACAGGTCTGTTAGTTTCCATTTACACTCCAAGACTTTTGACATGCAGATTTTCTTTTTTTAATCCTGCCTGTTTGTGATGATTATCACTGTCAGTCATCAAAGTTTCAAATTCCATCCAGCGTTAAAATTGGTTGTCAATCCAGAAACAGTGCTGTGTGCTTAGCAGCATGAAACACATCCAAATTGTGAATATTTATATACTGAAAGTGAGTGAGTGAGTGTTCCCTTTATAATCACTGAAGCTGTCAATTACTTTAGTTTAAGTCTACATGTGTATATCAAATGTAGTCAATGAATGGTATTTCTTTTTATATACCCATATACTCTAAGAATGCCAAAACTTTCATCAAAGAATATTTCTGTCATGAGATTAAGCGATAGCTTTCTCTTTCTCAACAGTTGTACACCGTTGTCCAGCACGTGAAGCACTTCAATGATGTGGTGGAGTTTGGCGAGAATCAGGAGTTCACAGATGACTTTGAGTATCTTGCCACTGGTCTGAAGACTGGTCAACCACTTAACACACGCTGCCTTAGGTGCAGAAAACATTCCATCAGTCTATATTCTGACAATTCTTCAATATTTAAGCTATGACCCTGGGCTGCACAATTAATCAAATTTGTAATCGCGATTACAATTACGGATGCCACAATTACGTAATTGTTCAAAGCGGCAATTAATCGTTCAAAGTCCACTCATGTTGTTCTGAGTGCTTAAGATGTGTTTTTTTCTTTCTACAGGTTATTTCAAGGGTTTTTCTATTGTTTTAATTTTAGTTTTATAATTGTAGTGTTATAATTTTTATAACATTATAATACCATGCGTATTTTAAGAAACCAAATTCATTGAATAGTTGACTATAAAATACTATAATAAAAGCAAGCAAAGTTTTCAACTTGTTTATTTTCATATAAATATATTGCATGCAGTTGCTTCAAATGTATGGTATAAACATCATTCAATGTAAATTGTGATAATTGTAATTGATAATCGCAATTACAATTTCAAGGGAATAATCGACAATTATGATTTGTCGTAATCGTGCAGCCCTACTATTTGCGAAAGTGTTTGCTTATTATAATCCTGTTGCATTTGTGTGCAGTGTTATTAGTTTGGCCACACGGTGCGCCATGCCCAGTTTCAGGATGCACCTGAGGGCTCGTGGGAAAGTGGCTCAGGTCTTTAAAACTCTCAGTGATGCACCTCAACATCCAGTAAGTCAAAATACGTTTTGAGTCTTCTAAAACCTGTCTGATGTCTCATGTCTAATCAATTCTACTTTCCTGTCCTTGCCCCTTCCTCAGAATCTAGCTCTATGTACGGCCTCTCTGATGTACATCCTCAGCCGAGACCGCTTGAACATGGACCTGGATCGGGCCAGTCTGGATCTAATGATTCGTTTACTGGAATTAGAACAGGACAAATCCATTGCTGATCAGCTAACGACAAAAGAGATGAACAAAGTAAAAGAAAAGATTCGCAAACTCTGCGAAACGGTCCATAATAAGCATCTCGACTTGGAGAATATCACGGTAAGCTTGAGATCAGCTGTGCTTGTTTATTGGCCGGTATTTCTTGATGCAGTGCAGTTCTGTTTGTTTACATCTGCAAAATTTCCTGTCAAGGACTTGCACTTTTTTATGATTCTGCTTGTCTGATAGACCATGTGGATGAGGGATTGTGTTCATTTGGGGTTTTTCAGACAGGTTCAGCTTCTGCTCCCCCTAGTGGATACTCTTCATTGCTTGTGTTGCACATTCTTAGGATGTTTTCAAAAATGTATCAGTCATACACAGCTAGTCTCTGTGTTAAAGAATAGATCATCCCAAAATTACAATATATTCTGTAATTTACACACCCCCATGTCATACCAAACCCTTATGACAGGGCTCCAGACTACGTCTAAAACGGTCGCATTTGCGACCAAAATTAATTTGCGAGTGAAGTTTTTGCTGAGGTCGCCACTAGGCCTGTCACGATAACAACTTTTTGTTGTGCGATATATTGCCACCAGAAATAATTGCCATAAGCGATATTGCCATTCTAAAGACCATTTTATGCCACTGAATATATAATCATAATGTGACAGCATAATAATGCAAGAAGGCCTACACACTTCCAAATGACAACAAACTTTTAATTTTTAAGAATATTTAGATCATGGAAATCAAGTGTCAGAATATTAGATGCCTTAAAAAAACCTGAATAAATAGTAAATAAACATCATCTAACACAAAGTGCTAAGTAACAAGTAGAAAAAAAGAAAAATGCACAAAGATCTTGTATGGAGATTTTTCCATCTACAGATTTTTCCCTGACCTTCTTTTCTCTGTAAATTAAGGGTGCACACTATTGCTGAAAAACACAATCACTACTTAGCAGTCAGATGTCCGTATGCACAAAGGCACAGATCCCTAAACAAGACCATGGGCCCGTTCTTCGTACATCGCTAACTCAGTTAGCTGGATTTGATTGTAGACGATTTGACATGATCTTGGATTGTTTGGTTCTTCAAAGCTGATCCCGGAGTTGCTGTCATAGCAACAGGTCCGTAAGCTTAAACCTGCTCAGGAGCAGGCTTATTTCATGTAAACCGGATTAGATAGCATCTTTTTAAGCAGAATTTATACTTAAAATCTCTCCCAGCTGCCGCTACTTTATTACAAGAGTATCCTACTGATCCAGGGACAATAATTTTAAATAATAATCATTTAAAAATTAATTTAAAGACAATATAATATTGTTGTGTAGACTTTAATACTATATAGACAGCCAGATTTACTCCCTGAAAGATTTATTGGTCATAAAATAATTACTTCATAATTGTATTAGAGTCTTACACACATGCTATACAGATAATGTAGAGTCATGCATTAATTTGAGTGGTGACCGCTATTATGGGAATGGCTTGATGGAGCACAGCAGATGCAGATAACTTGATCTTGACCCTTAAGAAACTTTAATTAATGCCGCCGTCATGTAACAAATCTGTTCAAAATTAAAATTAAATGAATCAAAAAATTGCTAATTACTACATTGAAATAAAAATGTAAAGACTGTACAAATATTAGAAATCGTGAATATAAATAATTGGGAATCATGTAAAAAATTTAAATAAAATATAAACAGTGCACTTTTCATTTATCTATTATAACATTTATGTAGTTTTGTTCGCTTGGCTGTTTATCGATACACGGACGCCAAGTATCGATCTTTTATGATCGCCAAATGATTTCTGTTGTTTCTAAGGTCTTACAACTAGGGGTCGACCGATATGTGTTTTTCAAGGCCGATGCTGATACCGATTATTACAGATCAAGTAGACCGATAACCGATATTTTGAACTGATGTCTGGTGTGAAAATGAATGTCAAAATTAAGAATAACATGGGCTCTGGCAAAAACTGCCTTCCCTGGTGTTGGTTGAGTGTAGTACTTCCACAGTAAACTCTTTATTTTAAAGAGTTAAACTCTTTATTTTTATTTTATTTTTTTTTAAACATGGAAGAAATAGCGTATTGTGTGATTATTCTTTTAAACAAAAGTTGTAATAATTGTTGTAGTAGTTACATTTTTCCTCGGCCAAACCCCATTCCTCAGCCATACCTGTCACACACACCCAGTTTAAGAGCAGTGTTTTTCTTCTTGTAATCAAGAGCGCTTGTCCTCCTAATTAATAAAAAATAAGGAGCACCTTCTGATCAATAATCAAAAATTCTGATCAAAAATTTGCCTTCCCAATATGAGGTGAAGTGATTTACAGGGGCGTTTTCTTTTTACCTTGGCAATGGCATCATTTTCATCTGTAAAATGTTTGGTTCTTCAAAGCTGATCCCGGAGTTGCTGTCATAGCAACAGGTCCGTAAGCTTAAACCTGCTCAGGAGCAGGCTTATTTCATGTAAACCGGATTAGATAGCATCTTTTTAAGCAGAATTTATACTTAAAATCTCTCCCAGCTGCCGCTACTTTATTACAAGAGTATCCTACTGATCCAGGGACAATAATTTTAAATAATAATCATTTAAAAATTAATTTAAAGACAATATAATATTGTTGTGTAGACTTTAATACTATATAGACAGCCAGATTTACTCCCTGAAAGATTTATTGGTCATAAAATAATTACTTCATAATTGTATTAGAGTCTTACACACATGCTATACAGATAATGTAGAGTCATGCATTAATTTGAGTGGTGACCGCTATTATGGGAATGGCTTGATGGAGCACAGCAGATGCAGATAACTTGATCTTGACCCTTAAGAAACTTTAATTAATGCCGCCGTCATGTAACAAATCTGTTCAAAATTAAAATTAAATGAATCAAAAAATTGCTAATTACTACATTGAAATAAAAATGTAAAGACTGTACAAATATTAGAAATCGTGAATATAAATAATTGGGAATCATGTAAAAAATTTAAATAAAATATAAACAGTGCACTTTTCATTTATCTATTATAACATTTATGTAGTTTTGTTCGCTTGGCTGTTTATCGATACACGGACGCCAAGTATCGATCTTTTATGATCGCCAAATGATTTCTGTTGTTTCTAAGGTCTTACAACTAGGGGTCGACCGATATGTGTTTTTCAAGGCCGATGCTGATACCGATTATTACAGATCAAGTAGACCGATAACCGATATTTTGAACTGATGTCTGGTGTGAAAATGAATGTCAAAATTAAGAATAACATGGGCTCTGGCAAAAACTGCCTTCCCTGGTGTTGGTTGAGTGTAGTACTTCCACAGTAAACTCTTTATTTTAAAGAGTTAAACTCTTTATTTTTATTTTATTTTTTTTTAAACATGGAAGAAATAGCGTATTGTGTGATTATTCTTTTAAACAAAAGTTGTAATAATTGTTGTAGTAGTTACATTTTTCCTCGGCCAAACCCCATTCCTCAGCCATACCTGTCACACAC
>NW_015506814.1:136063-175566 GCF_001515645.1 Sinocyclocheilus grahami
TGTTTATTGAACTGTTGTATTAAATCAATATCACATTTGCAAACTCCTTGAATAATTATAAAAATCTGTCACTCTCCTTATCGCGATCTGTGGGCACATGAGAGTTCTCAAGACTCGAAAGTACGTGCAAATGATAAGTTCCGTCATCTGTCATCGCGTTATAAGCGCGGAACCTGCGGGAATTAGTATAATTATTATTAATAGCCGCAATCCTGCACCTGAAATTCAAGACCTGCTCTGTGTTCTCTGCTAATAACCCAACTGTGAATGATGCGAGCGGCGTTATGTTGTCAGTGAGAAGCTGCAGCCGTGGCAGGGTGGATTTTTGGTGTGCTGGTGTTCTGACAAATAATGCTACCTATCAGATTATGCTACTCATGACTCCCAACAAATCAGATGAGTAGTGGGCGGAGACTGCTTTAGGCCACAGAGTGGTGAGTTCTGACAGGCTGCATCAGAGCCAAATAGCACGTTTCAAAATGAAGTTATTTTATCGGCGAATCGGTTTTGAAAATGACCGATGCCGATAATCATAAAAATGCTTAATATAATATTAATATAGTATATAATATTATATTAATATAATATAACGCCGATAATCGGCCAGGCCGATAATCAGTCGACCCCTACTTACAACATCACAATAACCAAAACACACAATAACACTGCACTGGCCAGACAAATAAATATAGTAAGCAATATGATAAAAACAACATAATTTCCGTGTTTTGCCACATAATTACGTTTTATTATGTAGATAAAGCACATACTCTATCTCTCACGAACTCTCTCCCTCACAGACGCACATACATAATTTACAGTACAGAAACATACATGCGCTAACTTTGTTAACGCTACTCTGGTGATTTTATTTTAAAAGCTAAATTATATTTCTCGCCAGCGAGGTAACAACAGTGCTGTTCTTGAAGAAAATGAACTTAAAGTTTCACTGTTAGTAGAGACGCTGCTGCCGAACAATTTTGAGAGAGAGACAGACTCAGAGAGGTAATATACACGCATGCGCTCTCTCTTTCTTTGTCTCTGTCTGTCTAATAACTTCATTAATATCTGCATTAGTCTGCTATCAACGGCTCAAGCATCCGTTACAATTTCTTAAATGGAATTTTGGAATTAGCAACGGAGGCGTTGGATAAGATGCAGAAGAAATTAACTCCGCTTCGCATCGTGGCCACATCACCACCTCGGGTGTGTGTTATTTTTCTAATAATTCAACGGCCTGTCGCCAATTATTCCTTACGTAAAATATTCTAAGAGCACACCAGTGCATAGTATACCTGTTGTAGCACATTGTTTACTTTTAAGAGTACATGTTATTTTTAATTTAAATGTAACATTTTTATTTTAATGTAACTCACATCAGACTGTTTTTTTTATTTTAAATTTAATATAAATAATATTATATCGTGACACAAATATCGTGATGATATCGTATCGTGGGTCCTCTGGTGATTCCCACCCCTACCATGAACGCAGGCTCTCTCTACATTAGAATATCGCAATATATTAAAAATCGCAATAATATTATATCGTGACACAAATATCTTGATGATATCGTATCGTGGGTCCTCTGGTGATTCCCACCCCTACCATGAACGCAGGCTCTCTCTACATTATGGAAAAATTGCTGATGAGCTGGAAAAAAAAAAACCCCAGCAAACATTTAAGTTGGAATTTAGTGATATCTATTGAGATTTTTTGTTCAAATAAAAGTGAATTACAGCCAGTCTGTTTTTTTCACGTGATCGTTTGTGCTGGTTGCTAAATTGAATCTGCGAGCAAACCATGTGAGTTGTTCTCTTGATTTGCGCAATAACTCTAATGAAATGTAAAAAAATAAAAATACAAATGACAGTAATCATGATTATATTTTTTGAGCAAAATAATCACGATTAACTGTTTAACCATTATTGCAGGACTTTATTGTTGAACATGGTAAATGTTACAAAAAAACTTTGTTTAAAGATGGTGAATTTACAGACTCTATTTCTCAGAGAGGGTTTAGCATGCTGCTGACAGTGTAATTTTGGTAAACTGTTCTCACAGGACAAGTTCTGGGTGGAACACATCAGAATGAAACCGATTTTAAAACTTCAGCTGTTGTTACTTGTCACACTGTTTTTAAATTGTGCTGAAAATGATGACGTTGAAAAAAATAGAGACATGACGCACGGGTCAAAGATATCCATCTGGATCATGTGCGCATAAACCAGCAATTAAAAATATACAGACGGAACACAATGTATCCTGTGTGAATGCCCACTTAGACTATATACTGAAGCATAGCAAGATAAAACCCTCTTCAAGAACTTCTCTAAATCCATTCAAAACACCCTTTGCTAAACTATTATAATATTTACTTGTTTTCATGTTTTTACATGAGCCATCAGAGCCTGATCAAGAGCTTTTTATCAAGTTGTGTTCTTTGCTTTTCACACCCTCTATTTACATTTGTTTTATTGTTCTGTTTAGCAAATAGAACTTTTACATTTGCGTAATGGAGGCATTAAAGCTGAATGTATCTTTTATAATATCTTTCAGACTGATTGTGCATTGTCTTTTTCTCGGCAGACGGGTCATTTAGCAACGGAGACATTGTTGTCGTTGACGTCGAAGAGAGCAGGGGATTGGTTTAAAGAAGAGCTCCGGCTTCTGGGAGGCCTGGACCACATTGTAGATAAAGGTCTTCTGCTTTTACTCATTATTTGCTTAAGTGACGTGCATATTATTAAATGTCTGATCGTTGTCCATTATTTGATATAGAAGGGAGATATTATGTTAATATTGTGTCAAGTTGTATTAAGTCATGATCATCCCAAGGTTTCAGGCCTAGGTTTCACATACATGCATTTCATATATACTTTATATAATAAGATACTTGTGAGAGTGATTTGATGTGCGTGTGTGTGTGTTTCCCCACAGTTAAAGAGTGTGTGGAGAACCTGAGCCGAGAGGATGATAAGGAGAACCTAGTGGCGTCATTGTGGGGTGCTGAGAGATGTTTGCGTGTTCTAGAAAGTGTAAGTCTGATACTCATCCACACTTTTGAGTTGTGATTCTTAGACATCAGTTGTTATGCATATTTTAAGTATGTTGAATGTAAACAAGTGCAGTATAAAGTGCTCTGAATAAGTTTGAATTATGTAGATGCGGACTGTTTCTCCTTGAACCTGCAAATACATTAACATGGGATACAAATATGTCAATCAAAATTAAAATCACATACTTTTTAGCATTTAAATAAAAATAATTATATTTGCTTTCATACGAATTTTACAATAAAATACATTTTTGGTGACTTCCTGTAGAATGATGTGTCGTAACACACTACCGTTCAAAAGTTTAGGGTCAGTAAGGTGATATTTTTAATTAATTTATTTTTATTTTTAAATACAGAAGTGACATCTTTTGGAACATTATTGTAACTTTGCTATTTCAGATAAATGCTGTCTTTTTGAACTTCATATTAATCAAGAATTCAGATTTTTTTTATTTGATTTATTAAATATTAAACAGCAGAACTGTTTTTAACATTGATAAGAAATGTTTCTTCAGCATCCAATCAGAATATTAGAGTTATTTCTGAAGGATCATGTGACACTGAAGACTGGAATAATGGCTTCTGAAAATATAGTTTCGCCTTAAAAATAAGTGTATTTTCTTTTTAAAAAATGTCATTTTAAATGTTTATAATATCTCACAATATTATGATTATTGCTGTAATTAAATAAATTGACTGTTTTATTAAATAAATGCAGGCTTGTTGAGCATAAGAGGCCTCTTTCAAAAAAAAAATGTATCGACCCCAAACTTTTTAATGGTTGTGTAGTTAATTGGTAGTAAGATTCTGGTCATGTGTAACAGTTAAATCCTTTACTATATCTTTTTACCTTTAGACCTAATTTTATCTTTGTATGAGGGAATGTTGGTTATTGTACTTTAGCAGCGACTTGCATGGGCAAGTACCTCTCACATTTTCAAAAAAAAATTAAAAATCTACTTTCCATAAGAGTCAAGCAAATTTTGGCATCTGTTATGGTAAATCTAGCTTATACTTGTCAGCTTGAGGCAGTATGGCCTCTCTTCCACTGCTAATGTAATTACAAGCTGATGGCCCAGCTCTCTAGATGGGGTCAGACCCTTCAAAGTGCACAGCGAACTAAACATGGGTGCTCAGGACGGTGAAGAGGATCTAGATGAGTCAACAAAGTCGACTCACATACACACTCTGCTGGAAGAGCTCATTCATGTGGCTCTAATTCAATTAGAGAGTACGACAGGCCTGCATTAATAATGACCCATCTAATATATGAATACATGAACCTCTACCTCCATTTTCCATCTCGCTCTAATAACCTCATTACGCTAAGCGCATTAGCAGCATTTTGCATGAAGCTGGTCGTACTGTAGTACATGCTGTGGATGCAGTCTCTCTATTGCTATCTCACTCACACACACATCTTGGGGACTAATAGAGAGGAAGAGTAAAGTTTGCTCCCTCTAAAGAAAGCTAATGCAGCTTGTGTTCGTGTCTGCTGACCTTGGCTGTGGCATAAATGCAATCCATTAGGATGTGCACATTTCCCGTTGCATCTGTTATCTGCAGGCTTTTTTATCATCTTGAGTGTTACTCTGAACGGCCATAGATGCTGATGGTGCACTTATAGTCCCAGGCTTGGTGTTAAAATGTGACGTCACTGACAAGGTACACCTTATATTAAACTGAAGTATCTGTCAAGAGGCTTTGATGCCCTGTGATAGACTGTAAATTATGATTTGATTTATTAAGGGCTGTTATTTGTGTGCTTACAGTAAAAAATGGAGTTTGCAAGAGTCCTTAAAGTAGTGTTTCTCAGCTGGTTTTGCTGCAGAAAAGATTTTTTTCCAAGTTCTAAGTGCATTGGATTTATAGGGTTTCCGTGGAGCATTGAAAAGCATTAAAAGTAATAAAATTAAGGTCTTAAATGGCATTAAAAGTCATTAAATCGTATTCCTACAGGCATTCGCAAGAGTCCTTAAAGTAGTGTTTCTCAGCTGGTTTTGCTGCAGAAAAGATTTTTTTCCAAGTTCTAAGTGCATTGGATTGATAGGGTTTCCGTGGAGCATTGAAAAGCATTAAAAGTAATAAAATTAAGGTCTTAAATGGCATTAAAAGTCATTAAATCGTATTCCTACAGGCATTAATTTTTTAGATGGATTTGAAGAAAACGAATATTACCAGTTTATTTTGAATATAGCCTTCATCATTAGAATTTTCAGTATCAGTACTCCATTCGTCAAATTTTTTTGTGGAAACCATGATATATTACCATTCAAAAGTACCATTAAAAAAAAAAGAAGATATGTTTCAATAAGGACAAATGAAATTGATCAAAAGTATCAGTAAAGACATTTATAGTGTTACAAAAGGTTTTATTTCAAATAAATGCTGTTATTTTGAACTTTCTGTACATCAAAGAATTCTGAAAAATAAAATGTCATGGTTTCCACACCAAAAAACCGTTAAATTTAAATGATAAAATATAAAATGTTAAGTATTGATAATAATAAGAACCATTATTAATAATTGAGCACCGATAATTGATCATTACAGAGCAGCAATCAGCATATTAGAATGATTTCTGAAGGATCATGTGACACTGAAGTAATGATGCTGAAAATTCAGCTTTTCATGACGGGAATACATTTTATTTTAAAATATATTAAAATAGAAAACAGTTATTTTAAATTGAAATAATATTCCTCAATATTACTATTACTGCAGCCTTGGTGAGCAGAAGATACTTGTTTCAAAAGCATTATGTATGTGTGTGTGTGTATATCTCACACACACTAGCGGTCAATGGTTTTTAATGTTTTAGAAACAAGTCTCTTCTGCTCACCAAGGCTATATATATTGGTTGTGTATGGCATTAAAAATTTAAAAATGGCATTAAAAGGCATTAAACATCATAGGATTTGATGATTTAATTAGATTTGATGATCCCTCCAGAAACCCTAATTTAGCCCGAGTCATATTTTCTTTTACATTGCATGTATTTTTTTTTATATTTGAGGATGAGGGCATAAGAACTGTTTAACATGGTAACACAGAACTGTGACCCAGCAGTTCAGAACCACTACCTTAAATTCTTTCTTTTTTTGATCCACTTGTTATTCCAAACCTGTATGACTGACTTTGTTTTGTGGAACACAAAAGGTAATATTTTGAAGAAGTTCACTCTGGGGCTGGGCAATATGGCCAAAAATATTATCACAATATTTTTTTTCCTGTATCATTCGATATTGATATTTATCACTATATTCGTTTACCATTAATGGGGAAGGAAATGCTTTCCTCATTGAACAAACATAACCACAGAGTAAGCTACCTTTTAATTAAGGACCCCATGAAATCCATTTTATTTTCCGCTAAATTCGGTTTTATGATTTTAATACAAATTTATCATGAAAATGGTGTCTAATGAAAATAATTAAAACTAAAACAGTTTAATAAATATTTAAAAATGTAGTCAAATCTGATTAAAATGAAATCAAATTAAAATACAAAATTAAAATAAAAATTTAAAATATTAATTTACATAACTGCATTTTTACATGGATGAAAAACATTGTAGTTGTATTATGTTCCTTTAAACTAAAAATATTACTTTGAGAAGTACATTTTAGTATACAATAATATATTTCTGTCATAATTTCTTCTAGTTAAACATAACTTTAATTTTGGTGGTTTGTTAGGAAGATGTTTGAGGTTCTGTGTTTATTTGACCGTGTTTTTCTCAAATGAAATGGTGAAAAGCTTGATAAGTGACACTCAGAAGAACTGAATTTCATGTCCTCATATGTTGAGATGGCAGACGCTAAAAATTCAATTCAAGTTTATTTGTATAGCGCTTTTCACAATATAAATCATTGCAAAGCAACTTTACAGCAAATTAAGTTTCTACAATATTTAGTGGTAGCTTATCAGTGGTGACTGTCAGTTAATGTACATATGGCAGAAATGTACGGAAAAATCAATTAAAGACGTAATCAAACAGACAATGAACACTATTAACAGCAATTATTATATGATGCAATCAAACTTATAGCAAAATGTGGTAGTTCTGTATGTTGTTTCAGGGTTGGCATCATCTGAGGTCCTCTGAGGGGTTGGCATCATCTCTTCTCAGGTGTTCTGGATCCAGACTGAAGCTTGTGTAAATCCTAGTTACCCGTGGCAAAAAAAAGAAACAAATAGAGACATAATTAGCGTAGCTGCTGTTCCAACTAAGCAACATTGATTTGTTTAACCCAAACTAAGGAATAATAATGTGCATTTAATCAGATATAACTGCAGTACAAGATTATGAGATGCATTATTTGAGTGCTTGGCCAAAGAGATGTGTCTTTAATCTAGATTTAAACAGAGAGAGTGTGTCTGAACCCCGAACGTTATCAGGAAGGCTATTCCAGAGTTTGGGAGCCAAATGCGAAAAAACTCTACCTCCTTTAGTGGACTTTGCTATCCTAGGTACTACCAAAAGTCCAGAGTTTTGCGACCTTAGGGTGCGTGATGGATTGTAGCGTGGTAGAAGACTAGTTAGGTACGCAGGAGCTAACCCATTAAGGGCCCTATAGGCAAGTAATAATATTTTGTAACTGATACGGAACTTAATAGGTAGCCAGTGCAAAGGTAATATGATCATATTTTCTTGACTTGGTAAGGACTCTAGCCACTGCATTTTGGACTCAGATTTTTGACTGTAGAGGAAATAACAGTACATCCGTCTAGTAGCAAATTGTAATCCAAGAGATTCTGTGTACTGTATTTTGGTCCAATAAGTAATATATCTGTCTTATCCGTATTTAATAGGAGAACATTATTGGTCGTCCAATCTTTTACATTTTTAACACACTCTGTTAGCACAGATCTATGTATTCTATTTATTGTGGGGCTGTGAATAATTACTTTTTTAACTAATTAATCGTAATTGTCTAAATATAACTAATCAACAATACATTTTAATAACAATAAGCCAACTGCAAAAGATCAGACTACTGTTTTTCTTTATCACTTACAACAATTATTGAACATGAGCAACCTTATAGACTAAATAAACTTACTACAATCATCCCATAAACCCATTATAATAAATGTCTCGTATAGCTTTGTCTTTATTAATGGGAAATAACCCCAAATTAGGTTTCTGTCTTGTTACTCAATCTGCTTGCTTGTTTGAATCAGAGATGTCTGTTCATTTTGTTTCACTTCAAAACATTAGCGAACAACGCTCAGGGCTGGGCAATATGGCAAAAAAAAATTAAGTGTCAATTTTTTTTTCAGAACGTTTGAACGGTTCTCGATTTTTGAAAATGTAACTACAACATGATTCAAGTAACTTTTTCTTTATTAACCTTCTAATAAAAAACAAAAATTAAGTGCACCACACATGAAGTTGTCATCATGATGTAAATGTTAAACAAATCACTTGTTAAATATCTTTGCAAAAAAGAAGCATGAACTACAATTACATCTTGTACAAACTTGTCTTATACAAACCCAATTCCAAAAAAGTTGGGACACTGTACAAATTGTGAGTAAAAAAGGAATGGAATAATTTACAAATCTCATAAACTTATATTTTATTCACAATAGAATATAAATAACATATCAAATGTTGAAAGTGAGACATTTTGAAATGTCATGCCAAATATTGGCTCATTTTGGATTTCATGAGCTACACATTCCAAAGAAGTTGGGACAGGTAGCAATAAGGAACAGCTGGAGGACCAATTTGCAACTTATTAGGTCAATTGGCAACATGATTGGGTATAAAAAGAGCCTCTCAGAGTGGCAGTGTCTCTCAGAAGTCAAGATGGGCAGAGGATCACCAATTCCCCCAATGCTGCGGCGAAAAATAGTGGAGCAATATCAGAAAGGAGTTTCTCAGAGAAAAATTGCAAAGAGTTTAAAGTTATCATCATCTACAGTGCATAATATCATCCAAAGAAAGGTATAACATCAGTAGACTATTATTAACTGTAAATGTTCTGTAAAAACAATGAACAGCCTGTCACCATGATGCAAGCATGACATTTCAGATGTACAGTTAGTATTTTTTTCTATGTAAACATGGACGCGTTTGACTGTTGTGCTCGCGTCTCTTGCAGCGTCTCATGCATGAAACAGCATTCTAAAAATGCGCTGCTCAAGTTAAAAGAAGCTCAACTCCCATCTTCCAGAATTTTTTCCTATTCCACTGCCCGTGTCGCATCTTTGTCAATACAAAAGCGCATTCTGTGTGAATGGCACCTTATGGCCCTTCACAGAGCATGTCACACATGAGCGTCACAATCACGTGCGCCGACATGCGGTTGGATCATTCTTTTCTCTTTACTGTTAACATTGACATATTGTCAAAGTGTCTAATTCTAATGTTTGGTAATATTTATAATTGTCCAGTCCTAGCTCAAATAGCATGAGCATAATGCCATAGGATATCTGCCAATACATATTTCAAAATGAATGTTACTTTTCCTATCCCTAATTTATTCATATAACTGAAAATGATTAAATCTCACTCTTGTGTGCTTTTAGTGAAAAAATACAGAAAACATGTCTTGATTTTAACTAGTTTTTTTTAAATATATATTTGAGTAGTATCATTTACATATCTAAAATAAAAGTGTAAAATATTTTTAAATTGTCCAATCCTATTTTTGTTTGTGCAGACCAGTTGTGTGTGACATTCCTATCAAGCTGAAACCAGATTGTCTGTCTATGTTGTGGTTCCTGTTGATCTAAATGAGGTGTTTTTCATTGTATTTATGTGTGTTTTTAGGGTCTGGGCTTGCTTATTAATCTGGTTGAGTACAGCGCGAGGAACAGACACTGTCTGGTGGAGCTGCAGATGGAGGGAGGTGAAGTCTGGGACTCCATGTGCGTGTCTGACAAAGATGAGTTGCAAACTGAGAGATCTCGCAGCGCCATTGCTGCTCTGGTGAAGGTATAAACACAAACACAGAGAAACAACTGCTGCATGTCCACGTTTCACACTTAAAGAAAACAGGCCCTAGTATTATTACACCTATTATTAAGGTCTTGGTGTGATGTGATCACAAATGGTCACTCAAAACACATCGCTGTTTACACATGGTAGTAAAATGTGTCTCAACTGCTTCCTCTGTGACCACTAGTTATCAGATTTTGTTGAGGAAGTTCTCCGATTTCATGACTACATACATTACTGTTAGTGTATGTTGAAAGTGCATCAGTGCATGGTGTGCATACGATTAATTGCTAAAATAAAATGATACATTGGTGTACAGTTTGGTATTCAAATTTGTGATAAAGCTGACCATTAAAGGGATAGTTCACCCAAAAATGAAAATTACCCCTGACTTTCTTCTTTCAGACGGATATAATCAGAGTTATATTAATAAATGTCCTGGCTCTTCCAAGCTTTATAATAGCAGTGAGATTTTGAAGTCCAATTAAGTGCTTCCATCATCATAAAAAGTACTCCACATGGCTCTGGGGGGTTAATAAATGCCTTCTGAAGCGAATTGATGCTTTTGTGTAAGAAAATTATATGGATATCAATATAAATATTCATATTATTCGTCTGAAAAAAAAAGTAATATACACCTAGAATGGCTTAAAGGTTGAATAAATCATGGGGTAATTTTCATTTTTGGGTGAACTATCCCTTTAATGCATCTGCACATGAATAGAAATATAAACGTGTAATAGAATAGGTTTTCATGGTGAGAAATTTCAGTGATTCCCAGTAATTTGAAAGTTTTGAATGTGTCCACCAAAATAATTTTTGTTCACTGATTGGTTCACAAGCAAAACACTAGTAGTTGCTTTTTCTCTGTTTCTGCATGTATAGCTTTTTCTTCAGAGAGAGCATGCAGCCATATTGGCGGAGACGGAGACGGATGACTTCATCAATGATGCGCCAAAGTCCCAATTGGACCAGAGTGGAGAATGGAAAGAGACCAATGAAGAGATCCAGTGGGTAGCTTCAGAAAACAACAGCACAGAGGATAAGAAGAAGGGAGAGGAGGATGAAGAACTTGATCTCAACAAAGGTAGACACTACACCCAGGGACTAGACAAATGCCATGACCGTGAATTTTGCTTAATGCACAAGCCACTTTGGTGGACAACCAATCTCAGTTTGGACTTAGAGACCCAGTGAAAGAACACAATTTTAAATGTGCTAAGTCAACCCTCTACATTGTGAGTAAATCACTTGCATATGCGACTAAATCTTACTCAGTCGTTAGCCATTGGCTAATAAATTCTTAGATTTTACTCACCAGTGTGTGTGTCAGAGGCTAATTACAAGTTTAGCATAGATATATTTTCACTTGCTGAACACGGAGCAATTCAGAGTTTTGCTCTCCATCAAGTGATCTGTTCTATTTCAATTCAGCTCAATGGATGACCACTAGTCCTAAACTTAGTTAAAGTAACAAATATGCATTTATAAATGGTTGCTAAGTTTTAGTTCTAATTACTACAGTTCTAACATTAAATAGTGCTTAATTTTCATTATATAATATAATGCTTGATTACATTATGCTAGAATTTAAGAAGCTGTGCCATTTTACAAAGATAAGCTGATTTGCTGGAATCATATGTATGTGTGTGTGTGTGTGTGTGTGTATGTATGCACTGTGTGTGTGTGTAAATTAGTATATCAGTCTGGCGAGTAAGCTAAAAAGTTTAGTAGCCAATGGAGATTATATTGCCACAGGGTTGTAAGTGTGCACGTATGTTAGAGGTTTCTGAGAATGGAATTGTGTAATATGTGAGTACACCACATGAACTCAGACTCAAATCTAAGTCATGATGCATTTAGCTCCTGCGTCAAGAATCCATATGCGCTCTTAGTTCTTTTTCTGACATTTGCGCAATTCCAGTTATTTTCTTTTGCAACATCTGTTCTGGCAGAGTGCGTTTCCTCCAGAGCATGTGAGCGAAGCGAAGCGGAGCAGTGTGACGCTCCGCTACGGTTTCCGCTCTATGATCGTGCGCTCCACTCAGTCGCTCTAACCGCCCAAGCAAGCGCTCCGTTAATATTCCGTTAATATTAATATACTAGCTCACCTTTTGCGGCACCATGTTTGCGTAACACATCCTCGTGCTTTCTGGCAATGTGCCGCTTCAGATTCCAATATGAATCTTTACTAACTCTCCCCGCACTCCCTCTCAGTTTCTTCTCCCTGCTCATTCTTAACTTAGATTTTTTTACTTTACATTTATGTATAAGGCTTGCAACTTTGTTGAAACAATATCTGAACTCCATAACTGCTGTACTATTCTCGATCTCTAAAGATTCTCGATCTGGAACAAGCAAATCACCAAACGGCATTCTGGGTTGAGCGAAATATTACCACTCCGCTCCCACTCTGCTCTGCTCACATGCTCTGGTTTCCTCTGCAACCAGCCTTATTGATAAGGGTCTAAAGCTAGGGGTGGGAATCACCAGAGGCCCCACGATACAATATTATCACGATACTTGTCACAATACAGTATTATTGTGATTTTAAATATATTGCGATATATTGCAATGTATTACCTTTTTCCAACTTCAAATTATGTCCCCAAACGAAAACTTTGGCAACATCTGTTTTAACTAAAAAGGAACATTTCTCAGTTTGTGTATCTCACTTCAATTTTATTGTTGCAGTGCAAAATGGGATTGTCAAGCAGACAAACTGACCAACACTTTCATGAAAACCTGTCATAAATGTTGTATGCACCTGGCAAACTCAACTATTTGTTAGGGATGTAACGATTCACTCAACTCACGATTCAATTCACGATTTTGATTTCACGATTCGATTTGATTCACGTTTTTTTTTTAAACAAAATGGAGATTTAAGACAAATTATAAATTAAATGTGTTCTTTTATTATGGCTTAGACAAAATACTGTACATTTCTTTGTGAAATTTAAATATAACACTATAATAATATACTAATATAGCACTTGCATATTATTGATCTTTAGTTGGTTTTGATTGCTTCTATTGTCCTCATTTGTTAGTCACCTTGGATAAAATCGTTTGCTAAATAACAAAATTTTAATTTAATTTAAATGTAAATAACAAAACTAAAATTTAAAACAAGCCCCAAATCAAATAAATAAGTAACACAAATAAAATAAATCTCTTCATATAAACAAACTAAGGCTTTTTCTGTGCTCTTTCCTTTTAAAATTAGAGGCAACCACTGCATTTTAATCATGATCCAAACAAAGATGCTGCATACATGCAACATGAGCAGTTTTTAATCTAAATTACATTGTATAATTTCTAAATTTGAAGCAAAAACAGAATGGTTTGACTTCAGTTTTGTGAAACTATGCATAAAAAATATCTGCATGAAACAGAAACCGCAGACAAGCTGAATGAGACGCAGATTCACTCTCTGCCAGCAGGTGGCGCTTAAAGCGTTTTCTTGGTTTTCGCTGTAAACAAAGCAGTGCTGCACTAATGAACTTTAATATGCAAGGCTCCAGACTGCGATAATTTTTTCTGCCTGTGCGACTAAATTTTGTGTGCGGTCGTACTGGTGCGACCACCGCGTTGGTCAACTCATAAGCGCTTCAATTTCTGTTGCATATGATAAACATCAAAGGGCAAACGAAACTGAAAACATAACGAAACAGCGCTTAGAGAGTATACCTACTCCCGTGTCAGCGCGAAGCTGCGCGCAGCAAAAATGATGCGCATATTGAACTGTTCTGGAACAGTGTTGTAAATACAACTTAACCACTGATTTCTAGTCGTGTCCTCTTTTGGAAGGCCAAACAAAGTATGATACAGACCTGCTCCATTACATTTCTCAGCAAGGAGGTAAAATCTTTAAGTAACTAAACTCACAGCTTCATTGCTTGTAGAGAGAGACGCACAGATGCAGGTAATTCACACACACAACTGTCATCTTTCTCTCTCTCGAACAAACGATCGATAATTAATTCAAATAAATGTTATAATTCTGTAATTCTATAATTCTGTAACTGACAAAAATAAGCGTAATTTTTACCCATTCTGTCAAATATTGCGCTGCAAAGAGCAATACTAGTTTTAACTTGTCTATAACTTGACAAATGACCATGGAATAATAAGCGAGATAATCAAGTGCTTGTTAATGCGGGTGTCTGTTGTTGTCGCAGTCTCCGGTATTTGTTGCTGCTCTTGTTCCGTTGCTTTGGTTTAGTTTTCTACTGTGATTAAAAACAGCCCGGGCCAGTGTCGCCACCTTGTGGAACAACTGATTAGTGCAAAACCAAGTCAAGCTTGTGATGAAATTTGTGTCACTCGCTCTGTACACTGACCCTCACATAAAAACCGAAGTACACTTTGGGCTTAAGGAGCAGACTTCCATCTGAGCATGTGGATATGTTTGGTTTTCTCAAAAAGGACATGAGAAACAGTATAAACGCGATAACCATTATATGCAGTTTTCATGTTCGTTCTGTACAATAAGTGGGGCAGTCTGCTTTATTAGTGTTGTTTGCTTACTCTACGAGAGATTAAAAATTTTTGTTCAATACTTTTTTTTTTCTCCACACACATTGCTTACAACAACAATAATAACAGAACCACAGGGTGCAATATATGCTTGTGGATATAAACAACGGGTCAAAAGTTTGGAATAACTTAAGTTTTTTAATGTTTCTGAAATATTACTATTTAAAAGTACTGTTTTCTATTTTAATAATTTTAAAATTTAATTTATTCGTTTGATAGCCACTACTCCACTCTTCAGAAGTCTTTCTAATATGCTCATTTGGTGCTCAATTATTATCAATTATTATTGGTGATCCATCAGTAATAATGTTTCTTATCATCAATGTTTTTGTTGTTGTTTAAAATTGTGGAAACTGAGATACATTTTTTTCCAGACTTTTTGATGAAAAGTTCAAAAGAACAGCATTTCAAATAAATGCTGTTCTTTTGAACTTTTCAGCAGGCTGCTTCCTGCTGCCACAAGAATAAATGACATTTTAAAATATTAAAATAGAAATCTTTAATTTTAAATTGTTACATTTCACAATATGACTGTTTTGTATTGCTGTTACTTTTTTTTTTTAATGATCAAAAGCACTTAAAATAAAAAATCGTAATTATTCCAAACTTTTGGTGGGTAGTGTAATGAAAAATGTTCTGAAATGAAGAAATCTACATTCATTTTGACTTCATTTAAATAAGCATAATATAATATTCCTTTTATGAGCTTGGATATTCAAATATTAATGAAAAATTCCCATTTTAAGTAATGTCATTTTATTATTTTTATTTTTTTTCTCTTCTCCAGCTCTTCAGCATGCTGGCAAGCACATGGAGGACAGTATTGTGGCGTCATACACTGCACTGCTTTTGGGCTGTCTGTGCCAGGGGAGCCCTGTAAGTAACACATTCACTTCACGTCAGTGTTTCCTATTTTGTATCTTTGATTTATGTCTTGTGTCTGTGTCTGTGTCTGCTCAGAACCGTGTTTTCTTCATAAAATACAAATAGTATTGTATATTATTAATGTTGGGTATGCATTTAGCTCTGCCAAGACTACTAGCATCCATCTAGATAGAATGTTTTTATTGTTACTTTTAAACATCTGACACTGAAGACTGTAGTAATGGCTGCTTCCTGCTGCCACAAGAATAAATGACATTTTAAAATATTAAAATAGAAATCTGTAATTTTAAATTGTTACATTTCACAATATGACTGTTTTGTATTGCTATTATTATTTTTTTTTTAATGATCAAAAGCACTTAAAATAAAAAAAATTGTAATTATTCCAAACTTTTGGTGGGTAGTGTAATGAAAAATGTTCTGAAATTAAGAAAACTACATTCATTTTGACTTCATTTAAATAAGCATAATATAATATTCCATTTATGAGCTCGGATATTCAAATATTAATGAAAAATTCCCATTTTAAGTAATCTGTCATTTTATTATGTTTATTTTTTTTCTCTTCTCCAGCTCTTCAGCATGCTGGCAAGCACATGGAGGACAGTATTGTGGCGTCATACACTGCACTGCTTTTGGGCTGTCTGTGCCAGGGGAGCCCTGTAAGTAACACATTCACTTCACGTCAGTGTTTCCTATTTTGTATCTTTGATTTATGTCTTGTGTCTGTGTCTGCTCAGAACCGTGTTTTCTTCATAAAATACAAATAGTATTGTATATTATTAATGTTGGGTATGCATTTGGCTCTGCCAAGACTACTAGCATCCATCTAGATACCCTTTATGTCCTCGACAAGTGCTCGCTTGTTCCCTCAGTAGTGGAATGATGCCACAGTCACTTTAAGGTCAGGACAAACCCAGGCTAGCCCAATAAGAGCACAGTGTTTACTGGTACCGAGCTTTTATTGATAATATTCCTTTGCTTTTGCTGGGTTTGAGTGTTGTTTGTCTAAATTGCAGTTTTCAAGTTTCAGGGCAGGTATCAGAAGAAAGCTACCTTTGTTGTGTCTGGTAGTATTAATGGATTTATTTTCAGGACGTTAATAGGTGGGCTGCAGAATCGGCTGTAATGGACCCCTCTGTTTCTCTTTCATACCACTCTGTTGCTTTCTGACTGACGTACACGGCCATTATCTGTCTCGCCAATAAACACGGCCCAGATGCAGACACAAAAAGAGATGGTATTTCACCCACTTTTTCTTTTGGATTCATGTTTGCACACTTTGAAGGTCAAGTTTGATTCTGTTTTAGAAAAACAGATTGACTCAAAATAGGGTTTATTTAGGAAGACCCATCATCCTGTTTGCAGCTTAGATTCATGTTAGGGGGCATCAGAGCTCATTTAGAAGGAGAGAAATATTTGATTTGGATGTGTTTTTGAAGATTGAGCACCATGGAGACTCTAAGCGCATTGAAAAAATGATGGCCAGAGATGGAGTTCTGCTGCTTTGATCAACAGACACTTGCTTAAAAATCTCCAGACTCTCTTTCAGCACAGGCCTGATGTGCACTGTAACCCCACGGGAGGAATGAGCGGCTAATGCGGTCTCTCTCTTTCAGATGAATGTGACTACTGTGAGGGAAAACCTGCCAAAAGGGGATTTTTCAGTCATGACAGAGATGCTGAAGAAGTTCTTGAATTTCATGAACCTTACAGTAAGTGCACAAGAGTTAGCGATTTGACCAGTGGTGGCTTATATTATGATTGCTACAATATCAATTTCAGTAATTGATGCAACAGAATATCACAATTCGTTTATAGAATGATAGAGTGAGGGATGACATAGTGGCAGTCCTGGAAGTTAGCATCAGCCTGGTTCCATTGACAAAGCCAATAGGACTTCTCCAATTTTTTTATTGGAAAAAATAAGCTCTGTGACAAACAAATTAACCCAGCTAAATAGAATCGGCAGAAGTAAAAAGCTGAACCTAGGCTCTAAACAGAATGTGTCACAGTCGCTTCACTTCCATGTCACCATCACCTAAGGTTCTGATCACAAGTTGGAAAGTTTGAGTTCTGATAGTTTGCAAGAGTGTGAGTATAAACACAATGCAATGTCTTTAACAACCTCTGTAGTCCCATTTAGCCACTTGTTAGCAACCAACTTTAAGACAAGAAAAAGCTTTAAAAAAAACACAAGAGAGTATTACTGATATATTTCATGTCCATAGAATAACACCTGAAAATATTGGGTTGTGTTAACAATAAAGACCATTGGGACGATTGAACCGTACATTCAAAAATGATGTTATTTCCTGCAGCATAACTCTATTATATGCTTTAATAAAATAATACATACACACACACACAGTTTCTTTAAAATGACAAAAAATATCTACAATAAGTACAAGTAATAGCTATTTATTATATATAAAATAAATATATATTTAAATATATATATTTATATATATTTGATTATATTTAAATACATTTATTATATATAAATTTTCCTTCATTTTTTCAGTAATTAAATGATAGTCTGTAAAAAAAAAATTAAGAGAAAGTATAAATAAAGATACAAAGAGTAGTAATAAAGATACAAATGAAGGAAACTTGAAAAAGCTAGACTTTTTCAGGTGTTTTTAACGGCAGTAGCAACTATTCCCGTAAATGCATTTTTATTTTTTATTTTTTTAAGATGAATTAAATCAACACTTATTTTACAAAAATGAAAGCATCTATTGTCTATTGACAAGGCTTTCTGTTTTTGGAACTTTTACATAAGAGGGTAATATGTTTTATGTGCTCTTATTATGCGTAATTACAAACCAAACCTTAAACCTATAGAAGGTAATTGTTACTTATTAGCATTTGTGTAATTACATTGTAATAAGGACACGTTATAATAAAATGTGACCCATGAGAGAAATACCACTTCTGTTAATTGGCTAAATTGAACCACTATAATCTGAAAAATGGCCAAATATCGACTGATAAAACGGCCTGTCACTAGAAATTAAGCGACATGAATATAACAAGTAGGCAAGCATATGCGTGATCCTGCTGTAATATCAATACTAATGTTCTACCTCATTTTGTAAGGAAAACCAATAAAGTTATGCTTATTGACTGAACAGTTGCGTCTTTTTTGTCCCTTACAGTGTGATGTGGGCACCACGGGACAGAAGTCTATCTCCAGGGTCATTGATTATCTGGAACACTGCTAGTGTGTTTGCAGAGCTCCACACACAGACTTCAGATCACTGCTGCCCAACCCCAACACACCTGGAAAACAACCCACCATCATCATCATCATCATCATCAACCAGTACCTTCATCATTCAGACTGTAAAGAATTAAATCTAAAGCACATCATACTCCCAGAACTCTATTAAAAGGAGCTGTTTTGATTGAGTTTGTCACAATCTGTTCACCTATTTCGTCTTAAAATGTTTTTATCACGAAATAATTGTGTTCCTCGCATAACAATCCTCCCTAATCTGGCGTCTATTGATCAGTCGCCTTGGAAGCTGGTTTTCATTGGCAGAAATGGAGAGAGTGGCTTTGATAAAACTTGTTAAAGGATGTCTCCCCCTCTGTTTGTTTTATTCCACTCTCAAGTCTGTGAATTTAAAAGCGTTCAACACTGACCTGTACGATTGGAGGGCGAATCCAAAACCGCATTCGAAATTCTGGTCCTCTTTGAAATGCCGCAAAGACATGCCCTCCTGGTTCAAATCTATTCTCTTCGCTTCAGGATGTGCTCCCTTTGTGTTGCACAAATTCGTTTTTAATCGATATCGCTATGTCAAAGGTCTGCGAAGGAATAAATTACATCACTTCCCATTTCACTAGGGCAGGAAAGGGACAAAGCGTTTTTAGAATGTTGTAGTAGTCGTAATTTTTAACCGTATTTTCCAAATGCCAGAACGTTAACTTTAATGTTAACAAACTTGATGTCCAAACCTTATGTGGTTCAAAATCGACAGTCAGACTTATTAAATCGTGCAATATGCCGAATTATGCTTGGCTGCAGTACTGTGTTGTGCAAGAGAGAAATGATTAGGAATTTGAATGAATTCAAATGCGTTTTTGAAGCCAGGAAATGTCATCCATGGGTTTGGGTCATGGCTACATGGTAACCCTGAGTTCAGCGAAAATTCTGCATGCACTGCTACTGAGGTTTGGTCAGAGCTGAAGTTGCTGTGATAATTAAAGATAAGTGCAATAACCGTTTCGATGAACGCTGGTTTCCGTCTAGCCGTGACCTTGGGTTTTGGATGCCAACATCCATGTCAACGTGGATCTACATTTCAAGAGTTGGTGTCATAAACTACACACTGAATAAGTCCTGTTTTGTTTATGGTTGGTGTTTTTTGTACAAGATTGAATTTAGCACTTGACATCTCTCTGATAAGGCCAGTAGATTCCAATTTTGACCCAAACTTGTTCTGATCTTCTCAAGGTTGTTTTCAGAAGCGCTCTATTGTTTTTCTGCCTTCTCAAGCGATCGCCTTCAGGCATTTCGCTGCTGTTCATGACTGAAATAGACTGAAATAACTTCAATGCACACAGCTTAACGAAAGCAAAGCTAAGGATCATTTTCCCCCTCACCGCTTAACTGTTTTGGTTCACACAACTGATTAGTGCAAAACCAAGTCAAGCTTGTGATGAAATTTGTGTCACTCGCTCTGTACACTGACCCTCACATAAAAACCGAAGTACACTTTGGGCTTAAGGAGCAGACTTCCATCTGAGCATGTGGATATGTTTGGTTTTCTCAAAAAGGACATGAGAAACAGTATAAACGCGATAACCATTATATGCAGTTTTCATGTTCGTTCTGTACAATAAGTGGGGCAGTCTGCTTTATTAGTGTTGTTTGCTTACTCTACGAGAGATTAAAAATTTTTGTTCAATACTTTTTTTTTCTCCACACACATTGCTTACAACAACAATAATAACAGAACCACAGGGTGCAATATATGCTTGTGGATATAAACAACGGGTCAAAAGTTTGGAATAACTTAAGTTTTTTAATGTTTCTGAAATATTACTATTTAAAAGTACTGTTTTCTATTTTAATAATTTTAAAATTTAATTTATTCGTTTGATAGCCACTACTCCACTCTTCAGAAGTCTTTCTAATATGCTCATTTGGTGCTCAATTATTATCAATTATTATTGGTGATCCATCAGTAATAATGTTTCTTATCATCAATGTTTTTGTTGTTGTTTAAAATTGTGGAAACTGAGATACATTTTTTTCCAGACTTTTTGATGAAAAGTTCAAAAGAACAGCATTTATTTGAAATGGAAATCTTTTGTAATATTATGAATGTTTTTATTGTTACTTTTAAACATCTGACACTGAAGACTGTAGTAATGGCTGCTTCCTGCTGCCACAAGAATAAATGACATTTTAAAATATTAAAATAGAAATCTTTAATTTTAAATTGTTACATTTCACAATATGACTGTTTTGTATTGCTGTTACTTTTTTTTTTTAATGATCAAAAGCACTTAAAATAAAAAATCGTAATTATTCCAAACTTTTGGTGGGTAGTGTAATGAAAAATGTTCTGAAATGAAGAAATCTACATTCATTTTGACTTCATTTAAATAAGCATAATATAATATTCCATTTATGAGCTCGGATATTCAAATATTAATGAAAAATTCCCATTTTAAGTAATCTGTCATTTTATTATGTTTATTTTTTTTCTCTTCTCCAGCTCTTCAGCATGCTGGCAAGCACATGGAGGACAGTATTGTGGCGTCATACACTGCACTGCTTTTGGGCTGTCTGTGCCAGGGGAGCCCTGTAAGTAACACATTCACTTCACGTCAGTGTTTCCTAGCTATTTTTTTTCTTTATTTTATATCTTGTGTCTGTGTCTGTGTCTGCTCAGAACCGTGTTTTCTTCATAAAATACAAATAGTATTGTATATTATTAATGTTGGGTATGCATTTAGCTCTGCCAAGACTACTAGCATCCATCTAGATACCCTTTATGTCCTCGACAAGTGCTCGCTTGTTCCCTCAGTAGTGGAATGATGCCACAGTCACTTTAAGGTCAGGACAAACCCAGGCTAGCCCAATAAGAGCACAGTGTTTACTGGTACCGAGCTTTTATTGATAATATTCCTTTGCTTTTGCTGGGTTTGAGTGTTGTTTGTCTAAATTGCAGTTTTCAAGTTTCAGGGCAGGTATCAGAAGAAAGCTACCTTTGTTGTGTCTGGTAGTATTAATGGATTTATTTTCAGGACGTTAATAGGTGGGCTGCAGAATCGGCTGTAATGGACCCCTCTGTTTCTCTTTCATACCACTCTGTTGCTTTCTGACTGACGTACACGGCCATTAATGTCCTGCAGAGTTTAGCTCCAACCCTGAAAAAAAAAAATCTCACCTGCCTGTAGCCTTAGTAATACTGAAGACATTGATTAGCTTGTTCAGGTGTGTTTGATCAGGGTTGGAGCTGAACTCTGCAGGACAGCGGCACTCCAGGACCAATGTTCCCTCAAAATTGTTTGCTTGCTGAGCAAAAATGTTCTCTATTGGGCGGAAATTTTGCCAACCTGAAGAAAAACATTCTTTATATATAAAGAATACCAAAGTATACCAGAACTGTTACACCACACACAAAAAAAGTGTGTAACTTTTAACTTTAATGTGCTATTTATATTTATATTTAACTAAATGATGCACATTTTAGGTTACCTGATAAAAAAAATTTTTTACAGTGCTGTTACTTAAGAAATTCTATTTTGAAAATCATTTATAAAAAACTCACACAGAACAGTTACATTTTTTTATAGTTATATAATGTAATATAATATAGCTAATATGAAAATGTTTTACTGTTTATTAGTCTTATAATATAATATAATGTAATATTTTCAATAAATATTTTCCAAAAACTTGAACATGTGAATTCTTATATTAACATCTCCATGTAGTAGCCTAGAGTTTGCACACTACTACAGCTGTGTAACTGTGTAAATGTCTGAGTTTTGTTACCGTTCTGTGCCCATCATCCACTATTTCCACCACTTAATCAAGCCACTCTCCTTTGAAACATGATGTTTTATTTCACGTCACTGTGTTTGCGTTGACTCTCATGTTGAGCCATTTCATCTGCAACCATTAAAGTATTCGATTTCTACAGCGACTCATTTGGTGCACATCATTCTCTTTCTGTGTAACCTGTTAACTGCATTCACTGGTTCTAATAGCGGTTTGCCCCGAGAATTATTTTACATTTACTAGAATTAAACCTTTCCCCAACTCATTTTTGCTTCTGTCCTGTGCGCGACATATTATTTATTCTGCGCACTCGCGGCGTAAGAGGTGTGCGGCCGCACATGTGTACAGCTTAGAGGGAACATTGTCCAGGACCGACTTTGCCTATCCCTGTGTTAATAGAATGATAGAGTGAGGGATGACATGGAAGCAGTCCTGGAAGTTAGCATCAGCCTGGTTCCCTCGACATAAAGCCAATAGAATGTTTTCCTATTTTTTTTTTATTGGGGGAAAAAAAAAAACTCTGACAAACAGAAGTTTGCTTCTTACACATTAAGAGAATCTTTGCAAATAAACCGAACTAAATACAATCGGCAGAAGTAAAAAGCTAAACCTAGGCTACCTTGTGTTCGCAAACACAAGGAATTGTTTGTGGTTTTTCAGGAGCTCTTGGTACATGTATACATATATGACTTGAGAACAGAAATAATATTTAAATGAATAAGACTAAGGAAAACGTTAGAGATCAAAAAATAATATTGTGGCATACATCTGGAACAGAAGACTTATGTACAGATTTGTGCATTATGTGTTGTATATATACAACTGTATAAATAAAATACGTATATGTATTTACATAATTTCTAATTATTGCCTTTTTCGCAGGTACTGAGAAATCAATAATAAAAACCGGTGGTAATTGCTATGTTAGCTGTTTAAGCTGGAGATGGCATGGGGGGAAAAACTCTTTTTATGCCTAGATGTTCTTGTGCACAGAGATCTGTAGACCAAAGGACTCTACAGTGAAAGTACAATAATATTAAGAGCAGAGCAAAAAGGCAAAAATCAATAATAACAGGCAAAATAAAAGATAACATCAAAGAAATATAAAACAAAGTACAACTTCCAAAATTCAACAATCAAAAGCCATAGAGAACAAATATGTTTTCAAACGAGATTTAAAAATGTAAATTGAGGGTACAGATCTGATTCAGGTGGAAGGATTTTCTAACTAACTAAACCAAACCCTGAACCTATAGAAAGTAATTGTTACTTAATAGCATTTATTTGTGTAATTACTCTGTAATAGAGTGGGTGAACTATGACGTCACTTTGTAGGCGGATCGGCTGTTAGCATCGCACTGGTTCCCTCGACAAAAAGCCTATTGGATTTTTCCATAGGCTTTTAGATTATCGCAAAAAATAAGCTCTATGTTCAACCATAGTTCATGAAACTTACACGTTTTGTCCATCAAGATAATCTTCACAAAATAATATAACTTTTTATGAATTTTGAAGCCTAAATAAAAGCGGCAGAACTTAAAAGCTAAACTTAGGCTATAAACGAACTACGCCACCACGGTCGCTCGCCTTCAACGTCACCACCACCATGCTTCCCACAACTTTTTCAAACTTATTTTTAACGTGTTCAGTGAAAAGGATTTACTCTGTAAATGAATTTTAATCCACGCTACATTAACCTTTTCATATGAACTGGAATAAATACAAAACTAGAGCCAAACTAAAACTGAAATGAGACATTAATAGTAAATAGTATAGTGAATAAATGAAATAATCATAACTAAAGGACATATGCAAGCACGCATTTCTGTACATTTCAAAATAAGGTGCATTAAAAGTCAATAAATCCTTGATTAATATGAATATTTTAATTAAAAACGTGTCCACATACTATTCAATAAAATTCTAGTGCATTTAATCTATTAAATAACAGCAGAGTGAGCAAGTTTTTGGATGTGATAACTTATTTTAGTGAATAAAGTACCACATTTCAGCTTTGTTAGGGTGGGGACACAATTTAATTTTATCCTTGCTTCTAGAAAATCCTCATATGCTTTCTAACAGCTTCATGTGGCCGTAAACATTTAATTTTAACGTGGCTTAAAGCACTATGCATCGTTAAAGTTTTACTTTCACCGCGACTAAGCTGGTAAATGTGGTGTTTACATGGAATAATCATATGAGTTTACCTTATGGTACGAACCCAGAGTCTCTGCATCAGCGGGAAAGCGATAAAACGAGCATCTTCCATCCGAAGACTTGTTGCATTAAGGGGCAAAACAAAAAAACATTGTCGAACAACAATATAAAATGCGGGAAACTATTAATTGGTTATTCTACAATTAATTCTATTACAAATTATACTACGACTGGTAAATACTGTTGATAAACTGTTCGGCGTGATGACGTTTAATGTCTCCGATAGTTTATTTTACGGATTTAACCAAAATCCCATTCATAAAACCAATTGACTCTGGGACGATGGAACCGGAAGTGTTAAAATGCTAACTCGCTTCCGGGTTTTTGCCTAAAAAGTGACATCATAGTTCCACCACTCTATAAGGACGCATTATAATAAAGTGTGTCCCATGAGAAAAAAAAATTAACTTCTGTTAATTGGCTGTGTGGCTAAATTGAACCACTATAATCTGAAAATTGGCCAAATATCGACTGATAAAATGGCCTGTCACTAGAAATTATGCGACATGAATATAAAAAGTAGGCAAGCATACGCATGAGCCTGCTGTAATATCAATACTAATGTTCTACCTCATTTCATAAACAAAACTAATAAGAAAGTTATGCTTATTGACTGAACAATTGTCTTTTTGTACATTACAGTGTGATGTGGGCACCACGGGACAGAAGTCTATCTCCAGGGTCATTGATTATCTGGAACACCTCTAGTGGGTTTGAGGAGCTCCACACACAGACCTCAGCTCACTGCTGCCCAACCCGACTCACCTGGAAAACAACCCACCATCATCATCATCATCATCAACCAGTATCTTTCTCATTCAGACTGTAAAGAATGAAGTTTAAAGCACATCATCCACGGAACTCTATTAAAAGCAGCTGTTTTGATTGAGTTTGTCACAAGCTGTTCAACCGTTTCGTCTTAAAATGTTTTCATCACAACATAATTGTGTTCCTCTCATCACAGTTCTCCTTAATCTGCCGTCTATTGATCGGTCGCCTTGGAAGTTGGTTTTCATTGGCTGAAATGGAGAGAGTGGCTTTGATAAAACTTGTTAAAGGATGTCTCCCCCTCTGTTTGTTTTATTCCACTCTCAAGTCTGTAAATTTAAAAGCGCTCAACACTGACCTGAATGATTGGAGGGCGAATCCGTGCAGCATTCGAAATTCTGGTCCTCTTTGAAATGCTGCAAAGACATGCCCTCCTGGTTCAAATCCATTCTCTTCACTTCAGGATGTGCTCCTTTTGTGTTGCACAAATTTGTTTTTAATCGATAGTGCTATTAATTGGTTATTCTACAATTAATTCTATTACAAATTATACTACGACTGGTAAATACTGTTGATAAACTGTTCGGCGTGATGACGTTTAATGTCTCCGATAGTTTATTTTACGGATTTAACCAAAATCCCATTCATAAAACCAATTGACTCTGGGACGATGGAACCGGAAGTGTTAAAATGCTAACTCGCTTCCGGGTTTTTGCCTAAAAAGTGACATCATAGTTCCACCACTCTATAAGGACGCATTATAATAAAGTGTGTCCCATGAGAAAAAAAAATTAACTTCTGTTAATTGGCTGTGTGGCTAAATTGAACCACTATAATCTGAAAATTGGCCAAATATCGACTGATAAAATGGCCTGTCACTAGAAATTATGCGACATGAATATAAAAAGTAGGCAAGCATACGCATGAGCCTGCTGTAATATCAATACTAATGTTCTACCTCATTTCATAAACAAAACTAATAAGAAAGTTATGCTTATTGACTGAACAATTGTCTTTTTGTACATTACAGTGTGATGTGGGCACCACGGGACAGAAGTCTATCTCCAGGGTCATTGATTATCTGGAACACCTCTAGTGGGTTTGAGGAGCTCCACACACAGACCTCAGCTCACTGCTGCCCAACCCGACTCACCTGGAAAACAACCCACCATCATCATCATCATCATCAACCAGTATCTTTCTCATTCAGACTGTAAAGAATGAAGTTTAAAGCACATCATCCACGGAACTCTATTAAAAGCAGCTGTTTTGATTGAGTTTGTCACAAGCTGTTCAACCGTTTCGTCTTAAAATGTTTTCATCACAACATAATTGTGTTCCTCTCATCACAGTTCTCCTTAATCTGCCGTCTATTGATCGGTCGCCTTGGAAGTTGGTTTTCATTGGCTGAAATGGAGAGAGTGGCTTTGATAAAACTTGTTAAAGGATGTCTCCCCCTCTGTTTGTTTTATTCCACTCTCAAGTCTGTAAATTTAAAAGCGCTCAACACTGACCTGAATGATTGGAGGGCGAATCCGTGCAGCATTCGAAATTCTGGTCCTCTTTGAAATGCTGCAAAGACATGCCCTCCTGGTTCAAATCCATTCTCTTCACTTCAGGATGTGCTCCTTTTGTGTTGCACAAATTTGTTTTTAATCGATAGTGCTGTCAGAGATCGGCGAATGAATAAATTACATCACTTTCCATTTCGCTAGGGCAGGGAGGGGACAAAGCGTTTATAGAATGTTTTAGTAGTCGTGACTTATAACCATATTGTTCAAATGCCAGAACGTTAACTGTGAGGTTAGCAACCCTGATTTCCAAACCTTATATGGCTCGAAAGCAACAGTAGAGCTCATTGAATTGTGCATGAGAGAAATGATTGGGAATTTGAATGAATTCAGATGCGTTTTTGAAGCCAGGAAATCTCATCATTGGGTTTGGGTCGTGTCTACATGGTAACCCGAGTTTAGTGAAAATTCTCCCGCATACGCTGCTACTGAGGTTTGGTCAGAGCCGAAGTTGATGTGAGAATTAAAGATAAATGCAATAACCGTTTCGATGCACGCTGGTTGCCGTCTAGCCGTGACCATTGGTTGCTCAACTGTTAAAGTGAGCCATGCATCAAATTTTCATCCTGCGTTTCACTAGTTTGTGTCATAAACTACATGCTGGATTAGTCCTTTATTGTTTATGGTTGTTTTTTTTTTTTATACAAAATTGAATTTAGCACTTGACATCTCTCTCATAAAGCCAGTAGATTCCAATTTTGACCCAAACTGTTCTCATCTTCTCAAGGCTGTTTTCAAAAGTGCTCTATTTGTTTGCCTTCCAAAGCGATCGCCCTCAGCTTACTGCTTGAAGTCAGAGGCACAGCCGTTTTGCTGCTGCTCATGACTGAAATAGACTGAAATAGTTTCATGTACACAGTTTAATGAAAGCAAAGCTAGGGATCATTTTTTTCCCCTCACCGCTTAACTGTTTTGGTTTCACGGAACACTAGGAGTTGTGAGTATTTTCTGGGCTGTTCTGGGCACAGTCCTGCTGTGTGTCTCTGAGCGCCAAACATCACAACGGGATTGAATTCACACAGCGGGGAACTGAATGAAGCAACAGAACTGTAAATACTCATGTACATATTGGCTGTTGGACAACTAGATAGACTACTTTTCTGAATCCAATCGTTTTATTTTATAACGCATTTTTCTCAGTTGTGTTTTTTGAGGTAAGAGTTATCGAAATGCCTACTGCAGGAACATAAAATTTGTACCAATTTCAAAATAATGTCTTTGGTTACTTGTACATAATTTTAACGCAAATAAAATTGCTACTTTCAGTACTTTTTACTTGTCATTTTTGGCGTCCGATTGGCATATTATAATTAAGGCAAGTATCACTATGACTGTTGCTACTAAATCAACTTTCTGCTGATTTTTGACACTTTTCGACAATAAACTTTAGACATTCTATTAACTGTAAGTAACTTTTCCCACTACGTCAAAAGTAATTTAGAGTATTTATTGTATTAGTAGACCGTCTATTATCTGCTAATACTTTATGTTGATGGTTCTCAACGCACATTCTACTGACTATTTAGTAACTTTGCAAGTACCTGTCAACTTATTCTACTAAGCATAACCCAGTCTACTAATATGCTTAATTAGAGTTTGTTGATATACAGTTGCAAATTTACTTATAGTTAGTAGAATGTATAAAGCGGACTATAGTGTAACCCAAGTTTGTGAACTCAAGAGAAAAAGACAAGGTTTTTTTCTCTGAAAATATTTATTTGTATAGCATAAAAAGCTAAATATAACATTAATTCCAGAATATTTAGATCTTACTACAAAATGTCAAAAAATTAATTCAGAATTGTTTATAATAAAAACAAAACAAAATCAAGTTTAATACAAATAAAGGCTGAGAATGCAAAATCAGTGCCAATAAAAAAAATCGATGTCATTTTGCTCCATTGCTCCTCTCCATATAGTGAGAGTCCACTGAGAGTTCAGGTGTTTGGGGGTCACAGCAAGTGGGACGCACAACATTCCCAGCATATGATCTTATCCTACAGGTTGGAGTGGTTTTCTGCTCTGGTTTGTTCTCTTCCGTTGGCATTGAACCCTTCACGATGACCTGATCCTGCACGCCAGTCGCTAACATCGGGTAACTGAATTCCGGGTCGCAGTCTCTTTCCTCCAACAGCTCACTCAGAGTGCTGATGTAGATCTGCGCCATCTGAAGCGTCTCAGACTTGGACAGCTTCCTGTCACTCTCCAGATTAGGAATGACGCTCCTCAGGCGGTCGAAGGCCACGTTCAAACCCAGCATTCTCCTCCTCTCACGGGCGTTGGCGGCCAGTCTGCGGCGTCTCCGGGCTCGGGCGATGGCCCTCTGGTCTTCGTCGGGATAAGTGAGTCCACAGAGCCGGAGCTGGACGAGAGTGTACGGGTCACAGCTCACCCTACCCTGAGCCCTCTCCTCCCTCCAGCCCACTGCGGCTCCGGGACGTGGGTCCGAGCGGGCTCTGTCTGCCTCTCTCCAGATTAACTGTGGGTAAGAGCTGTCCGGACGGGGCATGCTGAACGCTTGAGGATGATCTGACACTCCAGAGAACAGAAGAGCAGTATTTATTTGAGGAGAGGCCACACGTAATGAGGGGTGGGTGGGTGTGAGGGTCGTGTGCGCTGAGAAATGAATAGAAACGAGTCTCTTTGATAATGACCACAGGGAGTCTATTAACCCAGTTCATCAAAAGTGGATTAGATGCGTGTGAGTGATCACTGACAGGCCTCCTGACACTCGGAGGTAAACATAGATCACTGCTGTCTTTCTGCCACTGCTTAACAGCTACACAAATATCAATAAATATGTTTATTATGCACTACGCACCTCATTTTATGGATATTTTCCACTTTTCAGAATAGTAGTACAACCTTCAAAAGTATGAAATAACACACATGACATTTGTTGACTGCTTTTCTTTCACTGTTCAGTCCAGCTCATCCATAAAATGTTTGGGTTTATGAGAATTTATAGTTAATGTAGTAAACTAAAGCTTTTACCTTCTGAGGTTTTTAAGCTCATGAGAAGCAAATTCAAGCGTGTCCAAACTGGTAATATCAGTATAAGTATGTATATACAGTGCGTACCCACTGTATATACATACAAAGTATTCAGACCCCCTTACATTTTTCACTCTTTGTTATATTGCAGCCATTTGCTAAAATCATTTAAGTTAATTTTTTTTCCTCAATGTACACACAGCACCCCATATTGACAGAAAAACACAGAATTGTTGACATTTTTGCAGATTTATTAAAAAAGAAAAACTGAAATATCACATGGTCCTAAGTATTCAGACCCTTTGCTCAGTATTTAGTAGAAGCACCCTTTTGATCGAATACAGCCATGAGTCTTTTTGGGAAAGAGGCAACAAGTTTTTCGAAATATAATACAATGCTGCCATTCTGCCACTACTTAAAAGCTACAAAAATATCAATATATAAAATGAATGTACTATATTTGATTTATTTAGTCATTTAGCAGACGCTTTTATGCAAAGCGACTTACAAATGAACTTTATAAATAGTACTTATACACATTTAAAAAATAAAGAAATTAAATACAAATGACAAATGCATACAACAAGATTTCAAAACTTAACATTTAAATGAAAAAATAAAAATAAAGCTAAAAACAATTCAAAATATAAAGGTATGAGTATAATAATGATTCTAACATAACACTAAGCCAAACACCAAAAATAAAAACTACATGTGTGTATGGTTGTATACAGATTGTATACAATTGGTTGTATACAGGTTATATATATATATACACACACACACACATACAGTATCTCACAGAAGTGAGTACACGCCTCACATTTTTGTAAATATTTTATTATATCTTTTCATGTGACAACACTGAAGATATGACACTTTTCTTCAATGTACAGTAGTGAGTGTACAGCTTGTATAAGAGAGTAAATTTGCTGTCTCCTCAAAATAACTCAACACACAGCCATTGATGTCTAAACCGCTGGCCACAAAAGTGAGTACACCCCTAAGTGAAAATGTCCAAATTGGGCCCAATTAGCCCACGGTGTCATGTGACTCATTAGTGTTACAAGGTCTCAGGTGTGAATGGGGAGCAAGTGTGTTAAATTTGGTGTTATCGCTCTCACTCTCTCATACTGGTCACTGGAAGTTCAACATGGCACCTTATGGCAAAGAACTCTGAGGATCTGAAAAAAAGAATTGTTGCGCTACATAAAGATGGCGTAGGCTATAAGAAGTTTGCCAAGACCCTGAAACTGAGCTGCAGCACGGTGGACAGGTTCCACTCAGAACAGGCCTCGCCATGGTCGACCAAAGAAGTTGAGTGCACGTGCTCAGCGTCATATCCAGAGGTTGTGTTTGGGAAATAGACGTATGAGTGCTGCCAGCATTGCTGCAGAGGTTGAAGGGGTGGGGGGTCAGCCTGTCAGTGCTCAGACCATACGCCGCACACTGCATCAAATTGGTCTGCATGGCTGTTGTCCCAGAAGGAAGCCTCTTCTAAAGATGATGCACAAGAAATCCCGCAAACAGTTTGCTGAAGACAAGCAGACTAAGGACATGGATTACTGGAACCATGTCCTGTGGTCTGATGAGACCAAGATAAATTTATTTGGTTCAGATGGTGTCAAGCGTGTGTGGCGGCAACCAGGTGAGTAGTACAAAGACAAGTGTGTCTCGCCTACAGTCAAACATGGTGGTGGGAGTGTCATGGTCTGGGGCTGCATGAGTGCTGCCGGCACTGGGGAGCTACATTTCATTGAGGGAACCATGAATGCCAACATGTACTGTGACATACTGAAGCAGAGCATGATCCCCTCCCTTCGGAGACCGGGCCGCAGGGCAGTATCCAACATGATAACGACCCCAAACACACCTCAAAGACGACCAATGCCTTGCTAAAGAAGCTGAGGGGTAAAGGTGATGGGTTGGCCAAGCATGTCTCCAGACCTAAACCCTATTGAGCATCTCATGGTCTCTAACATCCACCAGCTCCGTGATGTCGTCATGGAGGAGTGGAAGAGAACTCCAGTGGCGACCTGTGAAGCTCTGGTGAACTCCATGCCCAAGAGGGTTAAGGCAGTGCTGGAAAATAATGGTGGCCACACAAAATATTGGCACTTTGGGCCCAATTTGGACATTTTCACTTAGGGGTGTACTCACTTTTGTGGCCAGAGGTTTAGACATTAATGGCTGTGTGTTGAGGTATTTTGAGGGGACAGCAAATTTACACTGTTATACAAGCTGTACACTCACTACTGTACATTGAAGAAATGACACTTTGCTACAGTGTTGTCACACATGAAAAGATATTAGTTATGGTTAATTATTCATATTTCCTGTCATGAGCTGATTCGTTACAGGGGTGTACTCACTTCTGTGGGATACTGTATTTACATACACATTTATAAATTCAATATATACATTATTTAATTTCCATTTAGTTTGTTGAAGTATTAAAATGACTCAAATTAAATGAAACTAAAACTTAATAAAAGACCTATACAGACATAATAAATTCAGACATAATTTAACTAAAATTAAAATAAATAACAAATACAAATAATACAAGTCAAACGACAGTAGTTTATCAGTAATCCTAAAATAATAACGCTGCCAAACTTACATGCTAAAAAACAACAACTTACTTACACATAGTAAGAAATGGTTATTAAAATTGAAACAGAAGTGAAACAAGTAGTAGGAAAGAGGAGAAATAAAAAGCGATACTTATCCTTTGCCGGTGTCCCTGCCTGGTGGAGTCGCACGGTAGAGTCGATGGTCTTTACACTCTTCTGTCTTCATACGAGGAGGCCGTCACGTGACCGCTGCCATGGTAAACTAAGCTTTTTTTATACCAGTCTAACAAAATACTAAATTAATTCCGCTGGACACACTTTCCTTATTTTTTTTCACAACAAATGGCCAAGCAAGCGCAGACACTGACATGATACGCGAAACAGAACGAGATCAAACGCGATATCAGCACGTCTCCACACAGTAAACAAAACAAGCGTTTCCTAGCAATGACAACTGCACTAAACACTAATGAGACAAGTAAATACACTTACCAGCTCCTTTTAACTTACGCTGATAAAGACTGCTTCTCTCAAAGACTATTTCTTTACACTGTTTTCTGCTTCTTCTGTCTTCATACGAGGAGGCCGTCACGTGACCGCTGCCATGGTAAACTAAGCTTTTTTTATACCAGTCTAACAAAATACTAAATTAATTCCGCTGGACACACTTTCCTTATTTTTTTTCACAACAAATGGCCAAGCAAGCGCAGACACTGACATGATACGCGAAACAGAACGAGATCAAACGCGATATCAGCACGTCTCCACACAGTAAACAAAACAAGCGTTTCCTAGCAATGACAACTGCACTAAACACTAATGAGACAAGTAAATACACTTACCAGCTGCTTTTAACTTACGCTGATAAAGACTGCTTCTCTCAAAGACTTTCTTTACACTGTTTTCTGCTGGCGCTTGAACACACTTTCCTTATTTTTTTTCAACAACAAATGGCCAAGCAAGTGCAGACACTGACAAGATACACGATATAGAACGAGACCAAACGCGATATTATATATATATTTTAGATCATTATTGTTTTTAATATTTGATTTTATGGTACTAAAGTATATTTATGGAATAGTTATGATCCATTTATCACCTATTAACCACTTTCTGAGCATAGACCTGAAAATATCATCATAAATCTTGAATGCTTTGGAGCAGACTTTATTTTTTTATATCTGACACTTGGCAGATATTAGCTGAAGTGAAAAATGTTATAGAATTTAAGTTTATTATTATGAAAAATGCACAAAATGCTAATTTTTTACATTTTGTATGTAATACATTTTCCAGGATGTGTTTTACTGTAAAACTCTATCAAAGCCATGAATCTAAACAAGCTGTGTTCCAAATTTAAGGGTTGATATCTGAGGTTGAAAAAAAAAAAGTAAGATTTTGTTTGGGCACAGAACCAATCATTTCCACTAGATGAAATTCACTACCCATTAATTTCCAATATGGTATTTTTGACAGTGAACAGTACTAGTGTGACAATTTTTTTCAGGACCATTTATAACCTTTTCAAATTATGTCCATTTTTTTTTTTAATAAATTTTCACGTATACAATTTGTCAAAACTTTTACCAAGTTTCGTACCATTCCATTGACATAAAAAAATTATAAATAACCAAAACGTAAAAACAGCACCAGAAGGTGTATATGTAAAATTCATGGTTTTGTAATCTGAAAAGTGAAAGTTAGATTTTTTTTTTATTATTATTTGCCACTTGCTTAAATATTTGTTATGTAATTCAATAACATTCAATCATTTTATAAACAATTACAAGAGCAATGATACTAACAACATGCATTAATAATCAGCTCCAAACTAATTGTTTAATTGTATTACTCATTACTTTAGCTGCATGGTTCACAATAAATAAACTTGGTTATTGTTTATAATGACTCTTGCAATAATGCATGTGCGATAGCGGTTTAATTTAAAGCCTTTTACTCAGTCTGTTCATATAATTTGCTCATTGTATATGAAATAATTCTCAGGCAATAAAGTGCAGTTCATAAAGGTCTAATTGACAGGCGACATCCGCAGCACTCAGTCTAATCCAATTATGCGCAGAACACACACCGCCAGTGCAGAAGCCCCCCACACACACTCCACGTACTGCAGTATTCAAGAGCAACAAAAGAAGATTCAGTTCGCTCATGGAGAGGGTTATTCATTCCCTTGCCGTGTTGTGGCTGGGTAGGTCTTGGCACACTTCACATATTAAAGCTAATGAAGCGCCTCATTGAGGCGAGGACGTGGGCTGAGATCAAACCAGCGTGGGGTGGGTGCATTCAGGGAAACCCCACGTAGAGGGTAAATTGGGGTGGATTCACGCCTGTCAGAGTGAAACCGGCCCGAATGAAACCAAATTTTCTTTGGGGGGATTAGTGACACAGGATGAATCGACGGTAGCAGCTTCTTTTCACATGGTGCCAATGAAGCCACATTTTGCAGGGTGCACGAGCCAAAACCCTGAGCTGCCCATATTGCTGCAAAGTGACACTTGTCACAATTCATTAAGTATTAGCATACACCCTGACATGCACTGGATATTTATGCCAAAAATATCCTGTCATGCAGTTTTTGTTTTAGTGCAGTGCAAAAGAATAAATGTTGTCCTGCTGGCAAACAGTTTGGATCAACAAGGCTGTGTAAAGTAGAAAAGGTAAGGTAACTGAACTATTTAATAAAGGTTTGCATGCTATGGCATGTGCCTGTTCTTTTTTTTTGCCAAACATTGTTCATGATGTTCATGATGTAAGTTCAGGAGAAACTTGTTCATCTAATCCAGTTGAGAGCCTGATCTCAATATAGGAACAAACCTTCAATCATGGACAGCACAACAAATCTATTTACCTATCAAGCAAACTTTTGAATGTACAGCTATGCAGAGGGATATGGAAGCTTGTTTCCACAATGGGGGGAAAAAATTAAACAAAGAGGCAATTGCAACTTTTTATCTCACAATTAAACAACTCTGAGAAAAGAATTGCGAGACATTAATTTGCAATTACAAGATATACACATGTCATTCTGCCACTTATCGGAGAACGTGCTAAAAGCTGTAATAAAAAAAATGGTGATATCTATGGACTTTTAAGATAATCAGTTAAACTAGCTCGCTGTTTTTATTGTTGACGTTTCATTCAATTTTTTTAATATAAATGTTAGTGAAAAGAATAAAAATAATTTTTTTTTTAGATATCATTCCGCATATGTGATGGACATTGGTTATGATAATCTTTGGTATCTAATTTGAAGGCATCTTGAGTAAAACTGCTTCATATTTAATGAAGCATATGCAAAACGCTTGAACCGGAAGCAGTGAGACCAGGTTAACAGAATACGGAAGTCTGTCGCGCATAACCCCTATTTCCTTTAACTATAGAATGAAGCCAAAATAGTTTTTTGTATGTGGAGCCGTGGTATCAAACCCCAAAATACATGCAGTTTTTATGGCATTAAATAAACTAATACCAAATTTAGTCGAAAAATAAACAACTGAACACACACGATAAGAACTATCTAAAATGACAGACAAGTGTAATTACATTTTTAGTTTGTCTCACATCCCATCCCTTTACATGGAGAGGGTGGGGTTTATGTACAATACTGCAGTCAGCCACCAGGGGTGAGGAACATGTGGGATTAAAATATTTTGGCTTCACTTTTTAAGGACGTTTGTGGTACACTTGTACCAGACCGTCATTCTGTGTATTAGTGGGGAGGATTTTTTATTTTTCTGCAGGATATATTGTTTCACCAGTAGGTGACTGTGTTTGAGTCACTGAATCATCTACTCAACAGATTTGTTCAAAAACATTCATTCATCTAGGAATGAAACACCACTGCTACTGTGTGTGTTGCCTTGCATAAACATATCGAAATATAAATGAAACTATCACAGCTATGTAGTCAATTGGTTGCTAGGAAAAACAGTATACAGCAGGGGTCTTCAGCTTTTTTTCAGGGCAAGGACCCCTTACGCAATAGAGACATGGATCAGGGACCCCCTGATACAAATTCTCAAGCAGAGCTGCATATAGTCAAAACAAGTCAGTCAAGTCGCCTTTATATAGCACTTTATACAATACTGATTGTGTTAAAGCTTTACAGTGTCAATAGGAAAATAGTTTTTCAATAATGCAAGAGAACAATGAGTGATTTTTTCCCCCAGCTAAAGTCAGCCGAAAAAAAAGTAAAGAGAGTAGATCAGAACTATGCACTTTATTGTTGTTGCACATGCATCACTGCCTGTATATTAATTTGTCAAAATTGAGATTATGCATCATGTTGAGATAAAAACAATTCTTTAGTTGTTTGCGGTTGTTGTAAATTATTTTAATAGATTTGCTGAGTCATACTTGTTAATTGTACTAGTTAAGTGGACATTTGCATTCACCTGAACTTTAGCTACAACTTTATTAAAAATGCACATTTTAATTTTACTGTCAGATGAACAAATTAACACTTACTTGAACTTTAGCTTCAAGTTTACGTTTACTGTTAAATTTTACTGTGATATGGACAATTAAGAATCTAATCACTAAGTATCTAGTGAGGGTTTTCTAATAAAGTGCAGATGTAATGTATAGGCAATGACTCCACCATGACAAGAATAGTAATGTACTGTGAGACATTTAAGATTATTAGCAAGGCATTACTTTTACAAATAACTGGAATTAAATTTTAAAAAATATATATTATTACAAATATTTTTTTCTAGTAATCTATTAGTCTGCAGACTGAGTTCATGAATGGCCTCCATGGCCGTGGCAGGACAGACAGCGAGTTTATGAGTGGGCACCACCACCTTGGGAGGTTCTGCAGCGGAAGCCGCCACCTTTGGAGGTTCTGCAACGGATGCCGCCACCTCTGGAGCAGATTTATGGACAGAAGAGGCCTCTGGAGCTGATTCGTGAACAGGAAAGGCCTCTGGAGCTGATTCGTGGACAGGAGAGGCCTCTGGAGGGCAATGTGCAGCCCAAACACTGGCGGCCATGATGGGACGAGGCTCTGGAATGGTGGCCATGTTGTGACAAGACTCTGGACGATCAGCTGCGATGTGACGAGACTCTGGAAGATAAGCCGAGACGTGATGCGACTCTAGAAAGGCGGCCATGTTGTGAAGAGTCTCTTGAGTGGCCGGCATGATGTGAGCAGGCTCTGGAGTAGCTGGCTTGATGTTAGCAGGCCCTGGCTTGGCAGACGTGACGGGAGCAGACTCCGGCTTGACCGACGTGACGGGAGCAGACTCCGGCTTGACCGACGTGACGGGAGCAGACTCCGGCTTGACCGAAGTGACGGGAGCAGACTCTGGCTTGACCGACGTGACGGGAGCAAACTCTGGCTTGACCGACGTGACGGGAGCAGACTCTGGCTTGACCGACGTGATGAGGATTCAACAGTATGTGAGGGGCGTAACATTTCCGTCTCACACTTGAGGTATTTGGCCAATCACAACGCATTGAATAGCTGGCCAATCACAGCACACCTCGCTTTTTCAGACCGATGAGCTTTGTAAAAATCGACGCGTTTCAAAAAGGCGGGGCATAGAGGAGAAACAATAATGTACAGTATGTGGAAAATAATGTGTTTTTTTTACTTTAAACCGCATAAACACATATGCATTATCTAACTCTGGTGTAATTTGAACGGGAGCGGGCAGTCTAACAATATCCCATTCCCGGCGTCCATTCAGAACAGCATATCTGTGCTTTCTTCTTATTGACCACTGGTACAGCCTGCACTCGGACTATATGCACGCGCTGCACGCATGCTTTCTGCGTCACGTGTTTTATTTGCCGGGTCTGTGCACAGCATGTGCATAACGATGCTCAGAGCAGGCAGTACCGGTGGTAAATATACGGTCCTCAGACAGAACAGGGAGGTTGTCGATGAGTGACAGAGCAGAATAAGGATGGAGTAAAGTGTGGATGTGCTGTCCTTGAAGGACGTTCAACTCGGTTTTGTTTATATTTTGCTTAGCCTATCATTTTAAATGACAGATGTCGTATTTATTTATTTTTCTCTGTGAAACTTTTCCTACCGTGTTAACAGAAAAATGTCAAACGAATTTAGTATTTTGACTAGACGAATAAAAATAGCTAATAGGCTATTTTTATACAACCTACATTTTAAATTTGTTTCTCTCTGCAACACTTTTTCTGATTGTGCTGTAAATGTTAAACGAATTGTATCCTGACAAGACGAATACAAATAAGAAATACGTTTTTTATTTTCTCTGACACTTTTTTTTCCTACTGGGTTGCGTAAAATATTAAACTAATGTTAATATTAAACTAACTTAAGATAATTCATATAAATTCAAGTCAAAGTCAATAAATTCAAGACTCTTGACAAGACGAGTAAAATAACATAGAATTTTGTGCAGACTACACTTTTATTTGTTAGCCTATCTCTCTTTCAGTAGTGGAAATTTAAATGTGAGATTCTGGAAACGAGATCTAAATTTAGCGGGAACGGTGGGGTGGGGAAGAACATTATTCTAACCGGACAGCGGGTGAACAGAATGAATATATAGCGGGAGTGCAGAATATATAGGCTTAGATCTCTACTACAATTCTGCATGCGAAGATCATATTTTGAGCGCACAAAAGTGCATTTTGCACACGCGCAATCTGAGTTTTGTGGAGAAAACGTTCGTTTCGCAAAGAAAAAGGTATTTCGAGCGCACGAAAATCAATTTTGCATTTAAAATACGTTTTTGGATGTGTGCAGACCTTCTCATTTGCGCGTGCAGTGTTTCACTAGCTTGCTTACCTGATGCCTGCTCTCAGTGCTTGCTAAATGCCAACGGCTCGCTTGCTCAACACAACCCAGCGTTACAATATGCCATAATTCCAGCCAATCAGAGACGAGGCTGCTAAATTTTGATTT
>NW_015506814.1:175779-177155 GCF_001515645.1 Sinocyclocheilus grahami
AAAATCAGTCTTCAAGTATTTTACTACACGTCAGTATGTGATTCTTATTAAGTAGGGGTCATTTTTTAGGATTCTATACTTAACCTAAGTCTATGAGAACCTGACACCTTGTACTTCTGGAGACTCCAGGTAGGTTGCAGTTCTGGAAAATGGTGGCTCTGGAGACTAAATGGTTCCTGGTGATTTCACACCTAATTCTTCACCTTAATTCCTAATTCTTTTGCAGTTAACATGCATCTTTTCTTCTCCACATGCTTTTGACTGACCCTGCTTGACCCACTGAGCATTTTGCTGTCCAATGGTTATGCATTAACTTTGCAATTTTTAGTATTGTATTAGTTTTTAATATTTCTCTTGGGCATTTAATAATTTTTATTAAATCTCTTTTTTGTCTCATTTTATCTGTAAAAGAAAATCTGCTTAATTATGCACACCTGAATATAAGACATTTTTTCACTTCCTGCCTTCATGAATAATTATATATCAATTATAAATGATTAAATACAAGATTAATAGTAGTTATTAAGATTGATGTCGTTTGGAATTGGTAAAATGTGCTTGGAAAAAAATATGATCAGAATATCAACTTGCATAATAATTATGCATGCACTGTATGTTTTTCCTCTTCTGCTGTCGAGGTAATGCAAGGAATGTTGTGATTGGTTGTCAAGGCAGCCAATCAGAATTTAGCAGCCTCGTCTCTGATTGGCTGGAATTATGGCATATTGTAACGCTGGGCTGTGTTGAGCAAGCGAGCCGTTGGCATTTAGAGAGCACTGAGGGCTGGCATCAGGTGAGCAAGCTAGTGAAACATTGCACGTGCAAATGAGAAGGTCTGCACATATCCAAAAATGTATTTTAAATGCAAAATTTATTTTTGTGCGCTCTAAATACTTTCTTCTTTGCGAGACCAACATTTTCTCCACAAAACTCAGTTCGCCCGCGTGCAAAACGGATTTTGCAGAATTGCGGCAGAGATGTAATCCCATAGAATATAACCTTGCGGGAGCAGGACAAAAAAAATAGTCCCGCGCAGACCTCTAATTCTGTGCACCCAACATTTGTTCCTGCACTAAACATCTGGACATCTTAGGAATTGTACCAACAGCAAAATTTGCGGTGTTTCTAAAAAGTGGGCGGATGAGAGCGAGAGGTGGGACATGCCAGAAGCACGGACCCCTGACCTCTACACTCTAAGGGTCATCTGCTTCTCCACTGACCTCTCATTTGGTTCATTTCACACTGCTGGGCACGGCATGCATGTGTCCAAAGCTCCATGCGACCCAATTAGTAGCCATCGATTTGCCTGATCACTGGTGTGTGTGTATGTGCTCAGCATGAGAATTTGGTGAAACCTGTGGAAACCAGTTTTTTTT
>NW_015506815.1:0-1562 GCF_001515645.1 Sinocyclocheilus grahami
TGGTTATTATGCTTTAGTAACTACAGATACCACAGTAAAACTAATGTTACGGTGGGAGAAGCATGGTAAATAGTTACTGTGCATTGGCTACACATGACATGTGTCGAGCAACAGTTAGGCTACTATGGTAAAAATATGGTAAATGTGTGGACTTTTTACATGATCACGATTATCATGCTATACCGGGTTGGTTGATTTATTGTGCTGTCATCAGCCATGTCTAAAAGCTGAAGACCCATGTCACAACATGATTAAAAACGGTTGTATTTATTTATTTATTTCAAACTGCAACAGGTCTATATACAATAGAAGTTAGCTTAGGCTAATGTCAATGGTAGGCTAGCAGCTGTGCTAACTGAGCAGCCCACTGTTCCATAATTTGAACGCATGCGCTGCTATTTGAACACATGACCCCATGTAACTTGATGCAGAAACACTGAAATAATTAAAATAATACTGTTAACCACATGATCTCATTACAAAAAAAGATCGTTGCCCTTACCTGTTTGAAGGTGTACGCCCATCAGGTGAACTGCACGAACTGAGCCTCGCTGGTGACGTCACTGCCGCTGAAGCTGACGCGTGGTATTTGTACGCATCTGCTCTCCTCTGAAGTTAATGTGAAGGATTGGCGTATCATATGCACGAAAAGTGGCATTTGGCGTATGCATTACACGTGACAAAGATGTGTGAATAATCAAGATAACACATGAAGGAAGATTTTCCATTGTGGTGTCAACAAAACGGGTATAAACCAAGAAGGGAGCTATATGTAAAAGATATGCACTTCCCAGTGCATGGACCCCCTGCACTGGGAAGAAGGAAGACGAGCACTCACGGCCCCGGAGCACCCACCTGGACCTTTCTCTTTTGCACACCCTCTTGTAAATAAATCCACCCTCTGTGGCATTTATTGAGCCATCCTTGTCGTGTGATTCTTCACCCCGTGACAATTGATATAAAGTACAAACCCAATTCCAAAAAAGTTGGGACACTGTACAAATTGCCAGGCCTTTAAAAAACTGGTAAGACGTGGTATAGTTTATAGTTTCGCATAGTTTAAGCGGCTCGGCCCGTCATAGGCTATGCTCTGACAGAAAGATGTGTGTGCCGCTGACAGAGACACTAGGGTACTCGTGCTGTTTAATGTGTTTGAGATGTGCTGTCTTCCTGAATGGATAACTTCTGTAAATGTTAGAAAGCCATGGAAATATTTCAGTTTTTCTGTCAGGAGTGCATGAGCCTTCTGCTTTGCGATTCTCCGCTAAACTTAACAGACTTCATTGAAGAAGCGTTGCCCAAACAGACAGAGCTCAATTAAATAGGAGCGCAATAGTTCTGACTAAAATTTAAATTTCACTGAAATATTTGTAGTTGGACAATAAATGTGACATGTAGCATTTTAAACCAAGTAAGTCTATTTTTATGATAGCACTGACTGTAAAGTGACTGTAATCAAAATAGCCTAACACAACTCTGTGCTTTTGTTCTAATTTATTTTCATTTTTAGTTTAATGAATTTAACTTCCGCTTTAAAAGCCTTATTTTTGTTTTTAGATTGC
>NW_015506815.1:1927-3601 GCF_001515645.1 Sinocyclocheilus grahami
TAGTTTGATACGAGCGCATCTGAAAATATAGCGGAGGACACAGACTGAGCTGCTGCGGAGAAAGTGCATAATCCAGTTTGTTCTAAACATGTGACAAGCTTCATATCCAGGCCTTTAAAAAACTGGTAAGACGTGGTATAGTTTATAGTTTCGCATAGTTTAAGCGGCTCGGCCCGTCATAGGCTATGCTCTGACAGAAAGATGTGTGTGCCGCTGACAGAGACACTAGGGTACTCGTGCTGTTTAATGTGTTTGAGATGTGCTGTCTTCCTGAATGGATAACTTCTGTAAATGTTAGAAAGCCATGGAAATATTTCAGTTTTTCTGTCAGGAGTGCATGAGCCTTCTGCTTTGCGATTCTCCGCTAAACTTAACAGACTTCATTGAAGAAGCGTTGCCCAAACAGACAGAGCTCAATTAAATAGGAGCGCAATAGTTCTGACTAAAATTTAAATTTCACTGAAATATTTGTAGTTGGACAATAAATGTGACATGTAGCATTTTAAACCAAGTAAGTCTATTTTTATGATAGCACTGACTGTAAAGTGACTGTAATCAAAATAGCCTAACACAACTCTGTGCTTTTGTTCTAATTTATTTTCATTTTTAGTTTAATGAATTTAACTTCCGCTTTAAAAGCCTTATTTTTGTTTTTAGATTGCAATGTTACAATGTTAGAATGAAATGTGATTTTAACCCTTTTTTGCACATAATATAAAGACTTACATGGTTACGTTAATTTTGTTTGTTTTCATAGCCTTTAATATACATTGTTTTGTTGGACAACATTGTGGGGTAAGTGAAATATACAGGTGCATCTCAATAAATTTGAATGTTGTGGAAAAGTTAATTTATTTCAGTAATTCAACTCAAATTGTGAAACTCGTGTATTAAATCAATTCAATGCACACAGACTGAAGTAGTTTAAGTCTTTGGTTCTTTTAATTGTGATGATTTTGGCTCACATTTAACAAAAACCCACCAATTCACTATCTCAACAAATTAGAATATGGTGACATGCCAATCAGCTAATCAACTCAAAACACCTGCAAAGGTTTCCTGAGCCTTCAAAATGGTCTCTCAGTTGTGTTCACTAGGCTACACAATCATGGGGAAGAATGCTGATCTGACAGTTGTTCAGAAGACAATCATTGACACCCTTCACAAGGAGCCACAAACATTCATTGCCAAAGAAGCGGGCTGTTCACAGAGTGCTGTATCCAAGCATGTTAACAAAGTTGAGTGGAAGGAAAAAGTGTGAAAGAAAAAGATGCACAACCAACCGAGAGAACCGCAGCCTTATGAGGATTGTCAAGCAAAATCAATTCAAGAATTTGAGTGAACTTCACAAGGAATGGACTGAGGCTGGGGTCAAGGCATCAAGAGCCACCACACACAGACGTGTCAAGGAATTTGGCTACAGTTGTCGTATTCCTCTTGTTAAGCCACTCCTGAACCACAGACAACATCAGAGGCATCTTACCTGGGCTAAGGAGAAGAAGAACTGGACTGTTGCCCAGTGGTCCAAAGTCCTCTTTTCAGATGAGAGCAAGTTTTGTATTTCATTTGGAAACCAAGGTCCTAGAGTCTGGAGGAAGCGTGGAAAAGCTCATATCCCAAGTTGCTTGGAGTCCAGTGTTAAGTTTCTACAGTCTGTGATGATTTGGGGTGCAA
>NW_015506815.1:4108-23878 GCF_001515645.1 Sinocyclocheilus grahami
TATTGGTCTTATGAAGTATTCTAATTTGTTGAGATAGTGAATTGGTGGGTTTTTGTTAAATGTGAGCCAAAATCATCACAATTAAAAGAACCAAAGACTTAAACTACTTCAGTCTGTGTGCATTGAATTTATTTAATACACGACTTTCACAATTTGAGTTGAATTACTGAAATATATGAACTTTTCCACGACATTCTAATTTATTGAGATGCACCTGTGTATATATATAAAATACAGATTTTTAAAATCAAAATACAAAAATGAAAATACAGAGATATATACTGTATATCCCAAATCGGCCAAACAATACAGAGATATTACTTTTTGCCCATATCCCCCAGCCCTATTACCTATGTGATGTTATAAAAACAAATCTTGCTCTAAATGGAGTGTAAGTCAACGTTTCTCAATCCTGCTTCTTCTGACACCACACAGAGGTCTATAACAGCTATTCTCGGTCCTGTTCCTGGAGTCTCAACTCTGCACATTTTGCATGTCTCCTTAATCAAACACACCTGATTCAGCACATTAGTAGAGACTCCAAGACCTGACAACCCTTACCAAAAAGAAGTATAGTTCAATATTATTTTATTAAGTATACTTAAGTTCAAGTATATTTAAGTATACTTTATGGAGTAAGTATACAAATATCAGTGTACTAGTAGTATACTTGTAGCTGTATTATTTCAATACTCCTTCGGACTAAATTGGCCCACTTTCTAGTATATGAAAATATACTTTTAAGTATAACAGTAGTAAACTTTGAGTACACAACTAGTTTACATATGTTTTTAGTTTGTACTGCAACTATACTAAAAGTGAACTTATAGGTATACTGATAGTTTGCTAACTAAATACTTGTAGCATTTTAGTACACTTTGAAGTAGTCTCAGTAAACTACTAGTTTAGTAGTTGTATACTGCAAGTATACTTGTAAGTTTTCTTTGTTTCTTTAAGTCCCTATTTAGGTATTAATTTTTATATATTTTGTTATGAATATCTGAACATACAAAACATCAAAAGAAAGAACAGGGTATCTGTTTGTAATCAAAAACATTTTATTCTAGCTTCATGCATTCTTTTTTATGAACACTTTAATGTGGGTAAGTTTCATAAATAAAAAAATGAAGAAATTAACAAGATTTTGAACAAAAAGCTGAAAAAAGACTATGAATTGGATTCAGAATGATAATCAAAAGGTAGATGGAGTCGATCAACACCCCAAAGCTCTTCATGGGTCGACATTTTATTCCATAACGTTACACATTTTTGATGCTGTTTTATGTCTGATGATCATGTTAGCATCTGGAAGCTTCTGTTTTGGTTTCTTCTTTGCTTGTGTTTTGGATATTCTGAACAGAAGATGTACAGTGTACTAGCGCCCTCTACCGTATAACAATGAAAACATGGATTCCCGGAGCACAAGTATAGCTCAAATATATTTAGACTTTTTCTAAGTTTAAGTCAAGCATACATAAATGTAATTTTATGTATATTTCTGAGAAATACATAAAGCACATTTCTGAGAAGTACATAAAAAGTAGACAAAGTATTCTTTCCTATTTTTGAGTTTAAAAGAAGTATACACATGCAAAAGGTTTAATGCATTAATTTAGTGTGATTAATCATAAAAATATACACGCACTGATACAATACTTTTTTTTTTAACATGCTTGACTTTCAAGCTTGAAGTACCACCATCAAGTGTAGCGTTAGTTCTGGCAGGTCACATTAGTCAAGCTTGCCTCAGCTGATCCCCATCTACCTATAGGAATACGACACCTATCTAAGCATCCATATATAAGGTCCCTCAGTATTATCAGCAGTTTTCGCATTGCTCAATAGCTAATTACTCTCCTCCATCCCCAGCTCCTCCTCTGTCAGTAGGGATTCAGCCTTCTGATTCTCCTTTGAATCAGACTAATTCTAAAATGTGTACATAAAATTATTGAACTTTAACTATGCTAGGCTGCATGGATGCGCAGGGAGTTCTTGCCCAGAACAGAACCATACCGCCAATCCAACCTGTATGCTAATTGTCAATCATATTTGGCGATAGTGGTCCTGACAGAATTCATGATTGTGTGAGTTTGTAGTCAGCACAGCCCAGCAACTACTAGATGAATCACACTTCATCAAACAGTGAGACAAACTGCATGAAATTTCAGTCTGCAAGAACATAGACCAGCCATTAAAAACAACTGCATTACAGACATTAAACATTCTCACCGCCAAAGTCCATTTTTGTATTGTCTATACAGTGATTACCTTGTCTGGCAAAGTAATAGTCCTATCTTTGAACAATCATTTGAGGCAAATACTGATATGTAATTAATTATGATTAACTGTGATGTTTGGCATATGAATGCGTCAGATGGATCTAACCCCTTATCTAACCCACCTTATCTGTTCCTGAATCGGATGTGTCAGATTAGCGAGACACGTAAAGTGTAGTATGGGAAGAAAAGCTCTAGCTGCAGGATTGAGAGACTGGTAAACGCAACTGATTTACAAGAGCTGTTTTTCCCTTTAGGATGGTCATCACCATGTCTTACTATGCTCTCATTCTGAACACCACAAACCTTCATGGCAAGCTGTACCTGAATTTCTTCCTGTCTGTAGTGGTGGAGATCCCAGCTTTCATTATAGCCATGCTGTTGCTCAGATACTGCAGCAGGAGATTCTGTCAGTCCTCCACTCTTCTCATGGGTGGAGCTATGATTTTCATCATACAGCTCATTCCCAAAGGTATCTCAGGGCTGTACGTTAACTTTTTTTTCACATAGCACTGGTGCTACAGAGGTTGAAAGTTTTGTAGCACAGGCCAAAAAGTTGTAGCACAAGTATAAAACGTCTGTTATCATGTCTGAAAACAAACACAAGTAATGGAGTTCATCACTTAAACAGGCACCGATGTTCCATACAGAGCACAAAAATACAAACCATCACAAGAATTGTTTTAAACAAAGCTTTCTTAATTTGCTAAAAATGGAAGAGTGCAGAAACATAACACCTCTTACACCTTAACAAAATATAAAATAAAAAACAATGGCAGACATTTAGGCAAAGTTAGCAAAGATAAAAATCTTTGTCATTATTTTATCTTTGTTATTAGAAAATAAGAAAATGTTTCAGGTACAGTATTTAGCAGTATTTACAACCTTTTATTTTTCTGGCACAGTATTTAGCAGTAGCATTCAAGAAATTGAATGAACACATATTAAAATAAAACACTATATACATCAATTATACTTTTTTTAAAGCAACTGACTGATGATAAGTTCATCAGTCAAGAGCAGTGAGTTTTTTTCTGTGTTTTGTTGTTTTATTAACATTAAAAGAGCATCTGTCTTTCAATAGTGTTTAATTTTTATACCATCATTTACTCCAAGTTGTTTTAAACCTGAATTAATTTATTTTGTCTGTTGAACATAAGTTATTTTTGAAGAATGTGGGTAACCAAGCAGTTGCTGGTCCACAGTAACTTCCATGGTATTTTTTTCCTACTGTAAAAGTCAGTGTGGACCAGCTACTGTTTGGTTACTCACATTCTTCAAAATATCTTCTTTTGTGTTCAGCACAAGAAATAAATTAATACAGGTTTGGGACCAAATGTGAGTGAGTAAATAATGACAGAAATTAATTTTTTTGGGTGAACTATCCCTTTAATGACAGTCGGCAGCATGTTTAGTAGCTACTGTAGTGTTAGTAGTAGTGAAGGTTTGCCATGAAGGTTTGTGGTGTTGAGAATGAGAGCAAAGTAAGACATGGTGATGACCATCCTAAAGGGAAAAACAGCTCTTGTAGTAGTGTTCCTGTGGCTCAGTGATAGAGCATTGCGTTAGCAGCGCAAAAGGTTGTGGGTTCAATTCCCAGGGAACACACATACTGGTAAAAATGTATAGCCTGAATGCACTGTAAGTCGCTTTGGATAAAAGAGTCTGCTAAATGCATAAATTATTAAATTATTACTGTTCCTTTAAGAGCTTCACTCGTTTCTCTCTCAACTGTTTACTTTAATTTCAGACATAACCAACTGTATTTATATGTAATCCTTGTGTGTTTTGGACAGTATTAGACGCGAAAGACAACTTAGTCCAATAATCAGGCACTTTTTGACAGGCTCTCAGTGTGAGCTCGCTTCTTGAGTACGCGCTCAGAAAAAGCGCATACAGAACAGCAGGTGAATTAAATGTTTAACCAGTATTGCTTTAAAGCAGATGGAAATAATGTAGTTTTGTGACTGCTCATAAGTGCAGGGTCCCGTGAGAGTAGCACTACCGTTGAGCTAACACTGATGTGAATGCATGTGGCGTTGTACATTATATTGAGACGGAGGGAGGCACCAGAACTGCAGCTGATAGAATGCGCGCTGTAGCACGATACAACGATATTTCTTCAAAAGTAGATCGTGGAGACATTTTAATCGTCCACGATCAAAAATCGTCATATCACACACCCCTAACTACCAAGTATAATCAATCTCACACACACACAAACAAGCACAACGAAATCACTTCACACTATTAAGCGGCTGTGTTCTTAATATGCAAAACTGTATTGCACGTGTGCTACAGTGGTAAATTTACTCATGGCACAGACCAGTTTTTTCGTAGCACGTGCGACATATATGTCGCACTGTACAGCCCTGTCTGCACCACACATCTCAAAGTCAAAGTCTGCTTTATTGTCAATTCTTTCACATGTACAGCACATACATGCAGATAATTGAAGGCGTTCAGCTCATTCAGCAGGGAGATGGTGCTGTCACAGGTCCACGGTGGGGGCTTGTAGTCCGTAATGGTCTGTATTCCCTGCCACAGGCTCCGAGTGTCTCTGCTGTCACTAAAACGATGGATTATCCTACTAGAGTAATATCTCTTAGCCTCTCTGATGCCGCGGGATAGATTGGCCCTAGCTGTCTTCAGGCCCACCTCATCTTCAGCTCTGAAGGCAGTGTTCCGAGCCTTCAGGAGTCTGTAGACCTCCCTTGTCAGCCACGGCTTCTGGTTGGCCCGGACAGTGATGGTCTTTGTGACTGTTACATCATCAATACACTTGGTCTGACACATCCATAATTCTTTGAGTCATTAATTTGGATCATGTAGAGTGATCTGATGTGTTTTGTTGCTGGTAAGATCAAAGGTCTCATTCCACTAAGAGGTTGTTCAGTTCCCCTTCTAGGGAACTCAACGCTGTGCCCCCTAGAGGGCACATTGGGGAATGCAGCCTGCATGACCGGTGTCTGAAGCATGTGTGAAACAACGCCAATTTATTGGCCCACCTGGCCCATGAAGTCATAGGAGGGATGCCCAGAAGTATAAAAGGGCAACTACTGAATACGTCATCCTCTTTGCTGTCTTCAGGAGCCGTCTGTTTGAAGTGCGTGTGAGAGACCAGGGCAGGTGAGCGGTGTGGAAGTGTGTGCCTCCATTCCAGAGGCTTCTGGCACTTGAGGACGCGCATGATCTATCTGTCATCTGTTTTGGACAGGAGCTTGCACTTTCAGTGCTCGAGGGCTCTGAACGCGCTCATTGTGAGTGTTATCCAATGAGAAGCTCCATTCTCGTTTGTCCCTCTTCTCGAGAGATGAGTGACAAGCGTTTGCGTCTTGCGGTTCGGGTCCCGCTGTTGCCGAGGCATGGCGAATACTTGGATCGAGGGATTCGCGTGGTTGAGATGCTCTTTTTGGGTTATCGGATCCCGTGGAAAGCGCTCAAGTCGAGCAGTGCCTTAGGGAATGGGAGCCTCCGTGTTTGGATTCTAACACTCGAGGGTATGTTCTGCTTTTGCGTTTGTTTCTGAGAAGAGCACGCGCGTTCAGAGTTAAGCGCTTATTGTGATGAGTCACGATGTCTAAGCTCCGCTCGCGTTTGTTCCTATTTCCGAGGGATATGGAACATAGTGTTCGTGTCTCGTGGCCCAGTTCCACTGTTGCCACGGCACAATTTATCTCACCTCGCGGTCATCGCTTTGATCTGCGGCATCTACACACCATCTCTATACGGGTTGTCAGATGTCACAGATATTGTTGGGTTGTTATGACGATGAAGTGTGAGCACGGAGTCGTTTCAGTCCTGATCCTGCGAGATCGTGGGCGGAGCTATATTCAGCTCGGCTGTGCCTCTCTGATATGCATGTTATTGTGTGTGGAGAGCCTCGCTGGGCGTGAATATATTTAAATATTCTGTTGAGAGAGGCTTGCGAGTTTTCTCTTCCAGGATTTTCAGCACCTAGAGTGGTTATGGGGAATATCTTTTGCTCTCGAATATGGCGGTCTGAGGGCAGCTATATTCTAGCCTAGATTCTAATAACTAGGTTGGGTTCCCCTTGGCACAAGTTTTCAAGTAAGTGCTGAAGCATTTGTTTAGGAATCTGCTATTCGAGGATAGCTGTCTTCCAGCACGGAGAACGCTTCCCTTTTGGGGTTTTTAGATTGTGGTCTCTGTGAGCTCATTGCCTGGACTGTGCTGTCTCCCCTTCGGGGTTTTAAAAAGATGGCCCGCTTCCATGGCCTGGGTAATCTTCAGCCTTATCTGAGAGAACTGCTATTCGAGGATAGCTGTGTCCAGCCCTCTAGTGCTATGGCTACCGCTTACATCAGGCTTGATCTTGGACTATGATATTTGTGTTCACTTTTTAGCGAATCATTTACTGATGGCCTGGATCTCCCTCTTGTGAGATCTTAGTCAATAGCACGGGGCTTTGCTAGATTACTGTGAGACTGACATGGATTGGGGACCTCCTTAACCCTCTGAGGTCTGAGGGTGTTTTGGGCCCTGGAGAAGTTTTGATATGTCCTGACATTTGTGCTTTTTTCAGTTGCTAATAAACATTTTAATGACTAAGTTTAGTAGCACCCACAAATAATATTACCACATATTTTAATATAATAAATAATACAATTACTATACTGTACTGGACTTTCCAGCGAACTCAAAACTGAACGACGTGCGTGTGCCTTTCTTGTGCAAGATGCCGGTGATGCAGCCACAGTCCTAAACGAAAATTAAAACAGTTTCAAACATTTCAGCGTCATTACTCCATAAGACACAGGTATAACACATTCAAAATATTTAGACCAGAGCAGATATTCATGAACAGAAGCTTAGTTACATTCATAAACACAAGCATGCTTTGCATGTAGGCCTATACAATCCAAAAACTATAATTATAAACATATATGGCTATATTCGTGAACAGAGAATATCCTACCACAGTAAAGTTTTGACTAATCATTCTTACTGACATTAGGCTAGTAACATTATAACTCATATTACTTTTACATCGTATTTCTGTCTGTTATGGAACATAAAAAAACATCCTGGCATCGTGACATTTAGATGCTGTGAATGAAACTTCATAATGTTTCACTTGATTATACATTTAGTCAGGAATTATAGTTTGGAGAAAGTCTAACTAGTAAAATGTGTACAAGTTATGTGAAAACTAATACAAGTAGTTTAATAAAAAATACTTACGCATGTTTTTTCCTGAGGTAATCCTAGGTATAGCCTTCTGAGGGTAGTTATATTCTAGCCATTGTTTTTGGCAGGACGGGCTTACTTGAATACAGCTATCTGTGTTCTACTGCAATTGCGGTGAGCCCTCTCATGTAGTGGGCCCCTTTCCTAGAACCTAGCTATCTGAGGATAGCTATGTGCTAGCTCCGTGATCGCTCCCCTGCTTAGGGTTTTAAGAAGCGGTCTCTTGAGCCCTTATCTAAACAGTGCTGTCTTTATATAATAATATTTAATAAATATTAACAAAAAGAAGTTGATTGGTCACGCTGGTTTTTTTTTTCATGTTGCGCTCTACCGCTAGACGGGGCGTAACAAGACCTGTAAACAGAGATGGGCATCAATACATGAAAATTTATTTAAAATAAAAACACAAAATACTGTGTGGAAAAATGTTTTTAAATACAAATACAGTATTTTGTATTTTGAAAATACACAAAATACATGTGAAATTGGCCATCCAATGTAGGCATCCCTATTGGCTGAAATCTATCTGGACCTATTCTGAATGCAAAAAAAAGAGAAAAATGAGATGTGTACAACTGCTTAGAAACTTCAGTTTCCATTTTGTATACCTCTTCCCTCCCCCTGACCTGTAGGAAATACAAAACTACAAAAAAAAACTTTACAAGAAATAAATACAAAAAGTTTTTGTTTTATATAAAGTTTATTCAAATTAGAAAATGTATCTAAAATGTAATTTTTAAAATTAGAATTCATTTAAATAGCATTTAACACTATTTGCCCAAAGTTTTTTTTTTTTTGGTTAACAATAAAACCAAAAGCTGAAGATGTTTTGTGGTGTACCATTCATCAGCGTTTGTATCAGTATTATAATCAATAATCAGTATTGTTCAATTTAGTGTTATATATATGTTATCATATTCATACAGTAGCCTATGTTTAGTTCTAATGTCACAAGTCATAATCTCAAGTTTACTGGGTTTTACACTATTTTTTAATTCTTTTGTGTGGGTTTAAGTAGTATACTGAAATATTTTCACGTTTCCTCCAAAATAACCTACAACCTTATCAGTTTATATGTGATGAAATCCTTTTATTCATAAACTTCTCAAGAAATATGGCGACCAGGAATGGATTGCGAAAGCGTGCGCACTGATTATGAATTTGTGGCTACGGATTGAAAAACCGAAGCTATTTTTAATTTACAAAATCTGAGAGCATGGATTGGAAATTTGTGGGTACTGTTTATTAATCCGTGGGCACGATTTGTTAAACCGAGGGAACAGTTTAAGAATTCGAGAGTACGGTTTATAAACTGAGGGGATGTTTTGCAAAACCGTCGCCACGGATTTATTATTTTTTTTCCTACAGGTGACTTCCCAGGCTCCGGAGCTTCCTCTTCAGGAACTCGAGCTGCGTCGGAGAACGCTTCGGGAACGCCTTCTGTGACCACGCTCTGAATCACATGTGAAATCAGTCCAATAGCTGGGCGAGACGTCACGGGCGGGTGACGTCATGACCAGGAAGCTATAAAAGCACGTGCGGCAGAGCTGGCGTCAGTTTTCTGTCATTCTCCTTCCTCACCCGCCAGATTCAGTGCCTGATCTCTGGGTTCGGAAGCCCGTTCTGCGGTTACTTCCTCCCGGGGTGTGGGCTCGACGCTCCACCTGTCTTCCTCCGAGGAGGTTGACGTGGAGGCTGTCGAAGAGGTTTCGCCCCCTCAATCGCCTCAGTATGAGGAGCTAGTGGAGGTGCTTACTCGCGCCGTGACTAAATTAAAGACCGAGAAGCAGGCCGAGCTGCAGCGAAGCAAGTTAGATGAACGGTTCCTGCACGCGAGGCCACCACTTCCATGCTGGAGGCTGCCATTTTTCACTGAAGTGTCGAGGTCGTGGGCCAGGCCTTTTTCAGCCTGTCTCTTCATCCCTGCCTCAGATTATTATGGGAATGTGGCGGGGCTGACTGAGCGTGGCTATAGGGCGATAGATTCCCATAATAATCTGAGGCAGGGATGAAGAGACGGGCCGAAAAAGGCCTAACGCTAGCTAGCTATCTGTCCCCAGGCATGGCATCGTCCTTAAAGGCTCCGACACTGCCCTTCAAGCCGCTGCGTACAACATCAGCGCTGGTGAGCAAGGGGTACGCGGCAGCAGGTCAGGCATGTCTGCACACAATGTCGGTGTTACAAGCGTACCAGGGTCTTCCTCCTCGACACCCCGCTTGCGCCTTCTGGCCTGTTCGGCGATACTGTCAATTCCACCGTCGACAGGGACCAGGAGGCTCGTAAACAGGCGGCGGCGTTTCAGCAGTTCCTCCCTTGCTGCATCTCAGCTCTGGTGGCTGCTGGGTGGGAGCAGTCCCCACCACGTACCAGCTCCTCATATAGGGAGACTCAAAAACAGAGCATTGCAGCCCACGCTCCCCCACGTCGGGACCGGAGGCAGAAGCAACACTCTGAGTCGGGGGCTTCAAAGCCTAAGCCGGATCTGCGGACCGTCCTTCAGGCTAAGAGGTCCTCGACCAAACGGTCCTGACTATTTGGGTGCAGGACTGGCGAGGGCAGGCCCTTCTGGGGAAGAGAGGTTCACAACCACATTACACGGTGCCCGTCTCCCCCCAGTGCCCTCGGGAGATCGTTCTGCCAACCCTGCCGGTGTTCCAGGGCGCAGCGGTCTCCAGCGAGCATTTCTTTCAGTTACCGCCTGGCAACGTAGTGGCACTGAGAGGCTCGCGGCCTCTGCGGAGGTCCCCAGAGCAGCTAGCCGTTCTGGGCACACCAGAGATCAGTCTCGAGAGACTGATTCCCTTAGTAGATTATTTAGCAGCGTGGAAGCTACTGCCAAATGTGTCTCAATGGGTCTTGCGTACTGTAGAAAGAGGCTACAGAATCCAGTTCGGTTCTCATCCGCCTCGATTCAACAGGGTCACCCCCACTCTAGTGGGTCCCGAGCAGGCTCTGGTATTAGAAAAAGAAGTAGTTACTCTCTTAAAGAAGGAGGCCATTGAGGTGGTCCCTCTGCACGAGACTCTGGGTTCTACAGCTGTTACTTCATTGTTCCGAAGAAGGATGGGGTGTTGCGTCCTTTTTTAGATCTGCGCCTATTGAACAGCTCAGTCATGTGACTGAAGTTCAGAATGCTCACACTCAAACAAGTCGTGTCTCAGATCAGGTCCGAGGACTGGTTTGTCAAGATCGATCTAAAAGTTGCATACTTCCATATCTCCATCCTTCCGCATCATAGGAAGTTCCTGAGGTTCGTTTTTGGGGGCAAAGCTTGCCAATATCGTGTTCTTCCTTTCGGCCTTGCACTCTCACCCCGTACTCTCACGAAGTGTGTGGATGCTGCTCTGGCTCCGTTGCGACTCCAGGACATCCGCATACTCAACTACATCGACGATTGGTTGATTTTAGCTCATTCAGAGCGGGTAGCGGTTCGACATCAAGATGTCGTTCTCGCTCACATGAGAGACTTGGGGTTAAGACTAAATGCCAAGAAGAGTGTGCTTTCTCCATTACAGAGGACCACCTATCTGGGCGTGGTGTGGGATTCGACCACAATGCAGGCACGTTTGTCCCCTGCTCGGATCGAGTCGATCCTCACTGCAGTCAAGAAAGTGACAGAAGGCCAGTCACTCACTGTCAAGTAGTTTCAAAGACTGCTGGGTCTGATGGCAGCTGCGTCCAACATGATTACTCTTGGCCTGCTGTATATGAGACCCCTACAGTGGTGGCTCAAGACCAGGGGGTTCTCCCCGAGGGGAAACCCCTACATCGACGATTGGTTGATTTTAGCTCATTCAGAGCGGGTAGCGGTTCGACATCAAGATGTCGTTCTCGCTCACATGAGAGACTTGGGGTTAAGACTAAATGCCAAGAAGAGTGTGCTTTCTCCATTACAGAGGACCACCTATCTGGGCGTGGTGTGGGATTCGACCACAATGCAGGCACGTTTGTCCCCTGCTCGGATCGAGTCGATCCTCACTGCAGTCAAGAAAGTGACAGAAGGCCAGTCACTCACTGTCAAGTAGTTTCAAAGACTGCTGGGTCTGATGGCAGCTGCGTCCAACATGATTACTCTTGGCCTGCTGTATATGAGACCCCTACAGTGGTGGCTCAAGACCAGGGGGTTCTCCCCGAGCGGAAACCCACTTCGCATGTTCAAGGTCACACGGAGATGCCTACGTGCCTTAGACATGTGGAGGAAACCTTGGTTCTTGTCTCAGGGCCCAGTGCTGGGAGCTCCTTGTCGCAGCGTAACGCTAGCGACGGACCCTCACCGGTTGGGGTAAGGTCATGAGTGGCCACCCTGCCCGCGGTCTGTGGAGTGGTCACCATCTGCCGTGGCATATGAATTGTCTGGAGATGCTGGCCATGTTTCGAGCACTGAATCGGTGCGCACCCATGTGTTGGTGCGCACCGACAACACAGCGGTGGTCTCTTACATCAACCACCAGGGATGTCTGCGTTCGTGCCCCTTGTACAAGTTGGCGCACCAGATCCTTGTGTGGTCCCAGGAAAAACTCCTCCGTAACCTTAAAATGTAATAAATGTTAACCATTTTCATTTTCATTTTTTCAGTTAGGTCTAACTGTATTCCAGTTAAGGATGCAGGATTTGTCATGACCGATTCCAATTTTTTTCACAACCAAATACGGTGATTTCCATACTGGTTGGCGATTTACTTCATTTTTATTGTTTTTATTATTTTTATTTCTTAATTGTTTATTTTGCTTTGTTACTGGCCAAACTGACCTTAAACAAACAAAAAATATCTGCAACATGAGGCAACTGCACAAAAAAAAACAGAGGAGGGGCTGAATGAAAATGCTAATTCACTCTTTTTGACAGCATGTGGCGCTTATAGAACATCAGCAATATAGTGTTTCCATGCTGAGGCGGCATACTTTTGAGTCCAACTGCGTGCACTGCGCTGACTTGCTGACGCACGTTTTGAGGACTCGGTGGAGCATCGCTCGTGGCCTTACGGGGACGAGGCCCACTGCTACCAGCGAGCCGCTTGATGGTGACGACTCAGTCTGGGGCCGTCGCCCCTTTCGCCAGTCCTTTTCACTGACGAGAGCCTTGGCCCATTTTGTGATGACGCAGCGGTGGGCTGATCCAGCCAGTGACAAATCCATCAACTGTCCTCAGTGTCACACTGGCCAAGGCCCATCAGGCTGTCTTTAATGTCGAGCCCTGGTTGATACCGTTTCTTACAGATAATATCATGATGAACACTACGTTTGAGTTAACGAATGTGGTATCCTTTCAGGAATAACCTGCCCGCACTGTTTATGGGCTGTTTTTGATTACTGTCAGTTTAAGTGCCTGCGATACAGTGTTGCCAGATATTGCTACGAAAAAATATATATATATATTGTCCAAATCTTGAGTTTTGGAAATAATATAAAGATATCGCTTATTGACCCTAACCTGCAACCTTCCACTTTATTCACTTCCTAAACTGTCACATAAGTGGAAAAAACAAATCCATAGATGCTTATAATACAGAGTATCTGCAGAATTTTTAAGCTCTGATTTAAGACTTTTTAAGACCTGCACAAATAAAATTAATATCATATGAGGGAGGTAGGGCAATACCTATGGTAATATATTAAACTGCAAGATCACTGTAAAAAGCATGATTTACAATTCAGATACAGGTTTTCACAAAAACAAAAAGTTTTATAAAATGGTAAACTTCACATTTCAGCCTTTAATCAATTTTGGATGGATGGATGGACAAAATGGATGTCAAAAGTATCAATTATTATATTAATTTAAACAATTATCATCAGCCAATTAATTAATATAATATATATTTATTAAATAACATATATACATTTAACAATTGTTTAGATTTTTAGAATGCATTATCTTCTTGTCGATCCACCAGTTCTACAACTCTGCATGTTTGCAGCGTTTGATCAAGGTTAGAGCTAAACTCTGCAGGAACATGGACCTCAAGTGCTAAAGTTGAGAAACTTTGGTCTATATCTTTATCACAAATCACACAACTAAAATACAATTCAACAGTTTATTTTTCCAACATAAATAAAAGTGAATCAAGTTTAGAAACAAGTTTTTAAAGGTGCATTCAGTAAAAAATGTTATGACTGACATTAATTAACAAAACATGCATACCTCCACTGGTATAAAATAGTAATATTTGGTCTACTGAAAATATAAAAAATAAAGTATGACTGAATGCTACTTCAAGTGTCTGCTGTTCTGTAAAACAAATCAATCTCCATTACCAACACAGGGCTCTCCAGACTGCGACCATTTTTTCTGCCGGTGCGACTAAATTTAGTAAGTGGTCAAACTGGTGCGACCAATTCTTTGTCAAACTCATAAGCACTGCATATGAGAAACATCAAACGGCAAATGAAACAAAAGCGTAATGAAATGGCGCTACTCGTTTGAGCTGCGCAGAGCAGACCGTTCATCAGCTGTGACCAATAATTGAGCAGCGCAAGCGAACTGGTCTGAGCTAAGAACAGGTTTATTCGGAAACCAGTGTTGATCTCGCAACATTTGTACTGCACAGCGCAGCGAGATTCAGTGAGAAGCGTTTGAATTCGCCGCAGAATGAATAAGAGAAGCATTCGTATTTTGCACAGAATTCTGTTATAATCAGATCAAATAGCACTGACGTAGAAAACCAGAAGTGGTAACACTAACTACAGTCCCAGCCTCAGACGTCACGCCCACGGACCGTTGGCTGAACATCTGATGCATATGGCAGATAAAATTGGAAACACTTCGGAAGTTTCAAAGTCATCATCGGATTGGTATAATAATACAGGTTTTCCGGGAGACATGTGTCGCGTTCTTTAACATTCCGCCTGGAAACAAATATGCCTTGACGCCAAACCCCCTCATGTTGACGCCAAACCAATGAGTGCTTATCAGGATCAACTAAACACTGGATTTTCAAAAGTATGTGAAATATTTAAAGTTCGCAGCATAGAATCTTTAAAATACATCCAAGAGTTTTACACATGATCTGTTATTGTGGGGACATTTCCACGCCCCTAAACATGATGCGGCACAAAACAAAACATGATTGGTTGATTTATCTGTCAGTCAAATGGCTTCTTGGGCGGTTCTTGCCATTCAAAGTGGCCAATGTTCCCAGACCTTCTGCCGTCAGTCTGAACTACGCTAACTATAACTATGGTGTTGTGCAGAAATAGTGGAATGTTATTACTTTATTCAATGTAAAACCTTTTGATAGAAAAATTCAAGCACTTTTCAATGACTTTCAAGTATTTCACAGAACTATTTCCAGCACTTTAAAGCTCAAAAAATGACGAGGATGACCAAAATATAGTTTGTGGTAAACAAACACTATTGTAAAAAAAAAATATCTCAGGTTACATATGTAACCATGGTTCCCTGAGTAGGGAACGAGACACTGCGTGCTCTAGGGGTCACTATGGGGAACGCCTCGTCATGACCCGTGTCTGAAGCATACATTCAAAAAACACCAACAACACGTTGGCCGGCGACAGCCATGACGTCACTACCGGTGCGACTCTAGTATAAATAGGCGCTGGGAGAACACATCATCCAGTTCTTCGTCTGAAGCTTGCGTCCGAAGCATGGCAGGGAACCAAGAGGATGCAGTGTCTCGTTCTCTACTCAGGGAACCATGGTTATATACGTAACCTGAGACATTCCCTTTCAAGAGAACTTCGAACTGCGTCCTCTAGGGGTCGCTATGGGGAACGGTATACCCACGCCACCATGCTGAGGGAAGTGCATGCCAGAAAACCAAGGGCGAGCACTAAGTACCAACTCTACCATAGCCATGGGAGTTGCCCCTGGGACGTTAAGACGGCTGTCAGTGACATTATCCCCTACGGCCAAAGTCGCGTTCTTTAACATTCCGCCTGGAAAAAAATATGCCTTGACGCCAAATCCCCTCATGTTGACGCCAAACCAATGAGTGCTTATCAGGATCAACTAAACACTGGATTTTCAAAAGTATGTGAAATATTTAAAGTTCGCGGCATAGAATCTTTAAAATACATCCAAGAGTTTTACACATGATCTGTTATTGTGGGGACATTTCCACGCCCCTAAACATGATGCGGCACAAAACAAAACATGATTGGTTGATTTATCTGTCAGTCAAATGGCTTCTTGGGCGGTTCTTGCCATTCAAAGTGGCCAATGTTCCCAGACCTTCTGCCGTCAGTCTGAAGCTCTGGCTACGCTAGACTACGCTAACTATAAGTATGGTGTTGTGCAGAAATAGTGGAATGTTATTACTTTATTCAATGTAAAACCTTTTGATAGAAAAATTCAAGCACTTTTCAATGACTTTCAAGTATTTTACAGAACTATTTCCAGCACTTTAAAGCTCAAAAAATGACGAGGATGACCAAAATATAGTTTGTGGTAAACAAACACTATTGTAAAAAAAAAATATCTCAGGTTACATATGTAACCATGGTTCCCTGAGTAGGGAACGAGACACTGCGTGCTCTAGGGGTCACTATGGGGAACGCCTCGTCATGACCCGTGTCTGAAGCATACATTCAAAAAACACCAACAACACGTTGGCCGGCGACAGCCATGACGTCACTACCGGTGCGACTCTAGTATAAATAGGCGCTGGGAGAACACATCATCCAGTTCTTCGTCTGAAGCTTGCGTCCGAAGCATGGCAGGGAACCAAGAGGATGCAGTGTCTCGTTCTCTACTCAGGGAACCATGGTTATATACGTAACCTGAGACATTCCCTTTCAAGAGAACTTCGAACTGCGTCCTCTAGGGGTCGCTATGGGGAACGGTATACCCACGCCACCATGCTGAGGGAAGTGCATGCCAGAAAACCAAGGGCGAGCACTAAGTACCAACTCTACCATAGCCATGGGAGTTGCCCCTGGGACGTTAAGACGGCTGTCAGTGACATTATCCCCTACGGCCAAAAGCCTAGGCTACACACCCCAAAAAACTTACCTGTTTTACAGGTAACACTTCATTTCCAGCGTTATCGTTGACATGATTGCAAAGATATTATTTAAACTGAGCTGGATGTTGACATCACTGAATTCAATGATGAACTGTCTTTAACTGAAAAATGAGTGTTTACTGTCATTTTGCATTATTGACACTATTTTCCTAATTAATGCTGTTCAGTGGCTGCCGCGCGAAGCCCTCACCATATAGGATTTAAGGGGCCCTCATTCTAAGGGGCCCTCGTGGCACTCTGAAAGACCAGCCCATAGATGGAAATGGTGCATCCCAAAACACTATGTTTGAGAAGTCATCAACTCGATCTAAGGTATAATGCTGGAGTGGCTAGCAGTAAATCTCTAGCTGAGGGAGCAAACACCCAGCTCTCAAACGAGAGGGAGCTCGTAATATATTGAATGTATTTTTCTTTCATGATTTTTTTTTAGGGAAATGGCAGTAATTTTTCTATGCCTAGCTAAATATGTGTCTGAAGCTCAAATGAAAAAAATATTGTTGCTTGCTAGAAGGGCTGGGCGATATGGCCAAAACAAATTATCACAATAAAATTGTTCATGTCAGTCAATATTGATAATTATCATGATGAATGTCAAATCTTTATTTCTTTCAAGTTTAAAAGCAGATTTTTTTCTCCTGGGGAAGGTTGTAAAACCCTGACAGTTAATTGTGGTTTTAAGCTACTCTTTATTGTCAGAACATGACAAACACTTCACGTTTTTGAATTCTTTACAATTTTCCAGGCATTTATCCTTAACAAAATAAATATCTTACTAGTAAAATAAAATGTTTCGTTTCTGCATGTGCTAAAGGGTGATGTGGTTTCAAGTCATGGCTCATATCTTTGGCACAGGTGTATTACAACACATTGCAATAGTATCACATGTTTTGCCTAATAAAAATGTACATTTGATAGTAGTTTGAGTTTGGATGAAGATGCCAATTTATGTTAATTTATTAACAAAAACAGTAACATCTGTAAAAATGGTAACAAACTCATTTTTATATGGTCACATTTAAATGTAAATTTAATTAAAATTAACCATTGGTCTTCCATAGCAGCATATAGTTAGATCATGATAACCACAGTTAAAACCATGCATATAGCATCTCACTCCCAAAATATAACTATATGGTTTCTATGGTATTTGTATCAAAAACAGCAGCCTAAATACATTTAATATAAATGCACAAATGCTACAGCTAAATCACAAAATACTGTAATTATATTCCATTATTACTTTAATATATTTAATACATATTTGCATTAATAATGTAATAAAATTCTATATGAAAATCATTTCTGCCATAATATCATGGTGCAGTTAGTGTTACTACAGTAAATCCATGGTGAATGATGGTGATTTGTAGATTGAAAAGCCTTCTGACTGTATCATTGTGCACAGTGTTTCTCCAAAGTCGCTTTCAAGGAAAATATTGTTCACTCGGCGGCCATATTTGCAGAACCGGGCAGCTATTTTGGGCATCCAACAGCCTTACGGGCATCTAGTGGTTAAACCATGGCATTACATATGAATATTATTTGACTATTTGCACTGAAATTTAAAAATATTTTCTCCATTTTAACCTAAATGCTACACTAATTGTAATATAAATAATAAACATATTAGAGAATGCTACATTTTATTCTGTCATTCATGGATCATAATTACTGCACATATCATTTAGTGCCAAAAATCTACTGAACTAAAGTATAGTACAATTATTTAATTGATTAAAAGTTACACTTAAGGTGTTTGGTCACATTTAACTGCTTAAAAGGAGTATGAGAACATATCAATGCTGTCTTTTTATCAGTCCCAAGAATAAAATGTTATTGTAAAGTGTAGTCAGCGTAGTTATCAATGCACATAATTACTAGACATTGCTGTAAATATAGTGAAACTGCTGTCTGTCCCGATTAAACCCATTCAAACATATAGACAGTGCAGTTGTTTGGAACTATTGAGAGCTCCATGAACCACTTGACCGCATGGCAGCAAGATCAAAGCATGCTGCAACTTTCTCAATGGCTCTGCATGTAACGTACATGCATTTTGGTATGCTTTGGAATGCTACATTTTGAAAGCAAACTTATTTTGAAGTTTTGTTGTGAATGAATGAATGAGGCATTTATATAGCGCTTTATTGTGTATTGCTCTGCACCCAAAGCGCTTTACAATCATATGAGGGGGTCTCTCCTCAACCACCAAAGATGCGACTGCAGCCACAGTACAACTCACCACACACCAGCTACAGGTGGAGAGGAGAGAGAGATAGAGCCAATTCAGTGGATGGGATTATTAGGAGGCCATGATTAATAAGGGCCAGTGGACAGAATCTGGCCAGGACATCAGGGATACACCCCTACTCTTTACGAGAAGTGCCATGGGATTTTTAATGACCACAGAGAGTCAGGATCTCGGTTTAACATCTCATCCGAAGGACGGTGCTTTTTACAGTATAGTGTCCCCGTCACTATACTGGGTCGTTAGGACCCACACAGACCACAGGGTGAGCACCCCCTGCTGGCCTCACTAACACCTCTTCCAACAGCAACCTAGTTTTCCCAGGAGGTCTCCCATGCAGGTATTGACCAGCTCAACCCTGCTCAGCTTCAGTGGGCAACCAGTCTTGGGCTACAGGGTGATATGGCTGGCTGTTGTGGTCTTGCCTTTTCTGTGTTCATGTTTCCCCTGCCCTTTGTATTGTGGTATTTCCTCTGTTGTCACTGTTTCATGTAATGCCTTTTTTACAGTGCATAAATATACCCATTTTCTTTTGTCTCCTTGAGTATTTTGTGTTCTATGTTCTTATTTGCTAGTGAGTTTTGGTTTATTCCAACACATTTACATTTATGCACTTAGGAGACACATTTATCTAAATTGACTTACAAAGACAAGTTCACAATTTTGTTAAGAAGTTCAGGCTGTTTCCGGTTTTGTTTTGTTTTTTCCCTTGCTTTTCATTTTTGGGTTCTTTATGTTACTATCACAATTTCAGTACACTGCATTTGTGTTCTTTACCACATCATGCCTCGTGAGTTGTCTTTTAAAACAGTGATTGAGTATGTGATAAAGTTTGAAAGTGGAAAGTGCAAAGTCAAACTCTGCCATTTAATGGGCACAGAAAAACTCAGCACAAGTCAGTCATATGCTTGCTTGTAGGTGTAGTTTCTTCTCTTCATTCTTCATCTTTAGTCTTGAAAATGCAAAAAATAAAAAATAATAATATTGATTTTATTGAAAATGTTTTATAGATTTTATGTATAAAAAGTCACTTTTCTCTACATAATCATCA
>NW_015506815.1:27015-28355 GCF_001515645.1 Sinocyclocheilus grahami
TTCTTGGCCTATAAGGCAGCACATTTTGGGATTTTAAACACTCTATCATTTATACAATGGTTTGGATAAAAAAAAATATTTAAAAAAACATTAAAAATCATTTGATTATCAAAACAAAATAATATGTGCAACTCTACCTTGACTTCTTCCTCGACATGTCTTTTGAGATCCTCAATTTGCTGAGTAAAAGCCTGTTTTCCTCTAGTTAACTGTGAAACAAGTGCTTCTTTCTCTTCCAGTTGACGGCTAAATTCACCTTAAAAACAGGTTACAGATATTAGCATGAAACATAATAACAGAATCTTTTAACTTAATTTAGTTTTGAGGTTGTTTACATGTGTAGCTTACTATCTTACCATTTTCAGTCTGAAGTCTTGCTCGTTGTGCATTCATGTCGTTCAACTGGCGACTATTTTCATCACTTTTGGCCTTGATTTCACTCAGCTGGTCTTCAAGAGTGCGGCACATCTTCTCTAAATTACCCTAAAGAGATTAGAGATTATATGAATATGTTTGTAAAGATGATTTTGTACTTATTAATGATCATCTAGTCAATCTGAGCAGCAGTGGCACCACCAGCTTCCTCAAGCCTCTCACTGATCTCTTCAAGTTCCCTGGAGAGATCAGCTCTCTGCTTCTCCACTTTGGCACGAGCAGATCGCTCTGCCTCAATTTCCTCTTCCAGCTCCTCGATACGGGCCTAAATGAAAAAAAAGACTTCTTTATTGATGTTTGTAATATGGATTTTTCCAGCTATGCATCTACGTCACCATTACACATCAGAACGATTAGGGTTAGTGTTACCTGAAGTTCTTTGATCTTCTTCTGAAGCTGTGCTCCCAAAGTCTGTTCATCCTCAATCTTGCTGAGAAGTTGACTTATCTCAAAGTCCTTCCTGTTTTTAAAGTATTGTTTTGTAAAATGTGCCAAACACTTATTTTGTGTAATTGTGTAAAGTTCCAAATCTGATGGTCACTCACTTTTTGATCTTCTCATCTGATTGCTGTTTTTCATTCTCCAGGTCCATTATGGACTCCAGAGCCAGTTTCAGATCACCCTCAAGCTTCCTCTTGACTCTCTCAAGGTCCATACGGAGCTTCTTCTCTTGCTCCAATGAACCCTCAAGCTATTGTTACAGAAACTGGATCATTAAAATCTGGTATAGAGCAATACATTTGATTTCTTATTGATTCATGGTCTCATTCTTATGCCAAACATCTTACATCGTCCACTTGCTGCTCAAGCTTTGTCTTGGATTTAGTCAGAGTGTTGACTTTGTCTTCCTCTGCCTGAAGGTCATCAAGAGTCTGCTGGTGTGCCTCTTGGAGGGCTTTCTTCTC
>NW_015506815.1:28366-28632 GCF_001515645.1 Sinocyclocheilus grahami
TTGTCTACCTATGCCTGAAGATCAGCAAGAGTCTGCTGGTGTGCCTCTTGGAGGGCTTTCTTCTCTTTGGTCAGCTTGGCAACGCTCTCATCCTGAGAGGCCATCTCCTCCGTCAGGTTTTTCACCTAAATGGAAACATTGATTACTGGTTTCATTATCAAGAGCCTGAATCCCAATCTAAAGTGTATATATATATATATATATATGTATATATATATATTTATATATATAATACTGACTTTATTCTCTGTTGCATGTTTCTCCTT
>NW_015506815.1:29225-30627 GCF_001515645.1 Sinocyclocheilus grahami
GCACCCAACAGACCAGCTTTGAAGAACACCTACAAGAACATTTGGTATATATTAGTGGTGTAGTGTTGAAGAAGCCAATAAGTCATTTTCAGCGTAGATGTGGCCTGGGATACACTATATTGCCCTAATAATAATTGAGTTTGGCTGTTCCAGTAAAAATCTATTATGTTCTATACTATAGTATAGAGTGGCATTTGAGAGAATTCCGTCCTTCCTTTTTTTGATGTAACAGTTTGAGGAGGCATGACAGTGTCCAGTACACAAAGTGCGGTCCATATAGGAATTTTTTGTGTAATCTGGTGTGGAATAACTTGACTGCCACAAAGCCTAGACTTGAACGCCTATTCAAAAGCTTCAGGCCTTCCTTCCTCAAACTGTTGCAGGACAATTGGAAGGACTGAATTCTCTACAATGTCATTGTGTTGTAGCAGAGTCAAAAAATTAGAAGGAAAGAGTTGAAATAGTTTTGTCCACATGGTGTATTTGCCGAGTAGCTCACCTTGGTGTGTCCAAATTTGTATTGGGTGTGGTCAACATCAATAGAGCCCAAGAGTTTCTCTGAAGCCTTTTTGTTGTCAATGAACTGTCCCTCAGGGATGACGCTAGCGTTTAATACTTTGTATCTAGAGGACATTTAGGGGAGAGTAGTATTCTTGTGAAATATGTAAGGAAGTGAAGACTAGGTGATACATCATCTCTAAGTAAGAAGTTACAAAAAAATGTCTTTACCTCTGCTTAAAGTCACCGTAGTGGATTCTGCTGGGGAAACCCTTCCTGCAGATTCTGATACCCTCCAGCACACCATTACACCTGAGCTGGTGGATAACCAGGAAGTTCTCCATCAGACCTGAAATGCAAATGTTCTTAAGGTTCCAGATATTTTTTTCAAAACTGTGATGCATTTGAGTCTTCAAGGATCAAGATTACCTGGAGTCTTGGATTCATTAGGAATCAAGCAGCGCACAAAGTGAGGGTGAGTGCTCCTGAGGTTAGACATCAGCTTACCCAAGTTCTCCTGTGGAAATATTTGTAATTAATCTAATCTGTAATGGTGAAAAAATTCACAAACTTAAATAAGAGCGATAATCTGTTTACCCTAAAAAGTGCAGACACCGTCTGGAAGGAACCACCCTTCTTCTTGCCTCCTTTCTTTCCACCTCCCTCTGTTTTATATAAAAAAAATTTTGTTAATCTTGTGTTGCTTTCCATTAACCCCTTCAATAAATCTCTATTTACATCTTGTTGAATCTAACTGTTATCTTGCATACATATACTTCATATTTTGAAACTCCAAAATCTGTGATCACATAGTTTGTTGCGTTCTGATGATCTCAATATTTTTTAAGTTTTTGTATATGCAGGTGTCTTGTACATAATTAAAACACAAAGGAATTGAGGAAAT
>NW_015506815.1:31523-32552 GCF_001515645.1 Sinocyclocheilus grahami
TAGGAGATTTTATCAGCCGCTAAGGAAGCAGAGTTTTATGCATTAATGTTGATACTTAAGTGAATGTTTATATGCTAATTTGTGCTAAAATTGTATCTTACCCTCATTGCCATCAGGTTCGGCCTGCTCCTCTCTCTGCTTCTGTTTGAACTTCATGCTCCCATGATGCATCACAGCACCTGTCAGCTTGTAGATGCTGATTTTCTCATCAGCAGTGAAGCCCAGAATGTCAATGGCAGTCTGTTTTTACATAGACCAAATAAATCATATTGTTTATTGGAGTCAAAAAAGAAGGGTCTTTTATACTGTGTCATGCAGTATTCAGTTCAAGCTGGTGTTTTTCTCATGTTTGTTTTCTCAGAAATGTTGCATCAAATCTAAAAATACTACTACTACTACTAATATTGCAGTTGTCCACATACATCTGTGGCAATGAACTCCTCCACATCATCGATACTCTTGACAGTGATTTCACCCTGGCTGATCATTGGGTAGTCGTAAGGGTTGGTGGTAATGAGCAGGGCCTCTGTAAAGAATTGATGTGCAGTATGTTGACAGTGCCCTCAAACATAGAAATAACTGAAAAACACAATCCTGTAGATTTCTCACCGAGCAGCTCTGGCTTGTGTCCAGTCATGAGCTGGTAGAAGATGTGGTAACTCCTCTCAGCAGACAGCTGGAATGTTACCCTTGACTTTTCTAGCAGATCTTTCCAAGAAAAAAAAGAGGAAAAAAGACATTGTGTTCAATTAACCCACATCTTAGACTCCAAATAAAACGTTTGGCTTAAAACAGTGTTGACTCACAAGTTTCAATATCTGCTTTGGCCAGTTTACCAGTGGTCCCAAAGTGGATCCTGATGAATTTACCCTAGATTGAAATCATTGATAAAAGCTCAACTGTTTGCCTGCTTTGAAATTGTGATTGAAAATGTATGATGTTATTAAAGATGATTTATAGGTGCAACTTACAAAACGAGAGGAGTTATCGTTCCTTATAGTCTTGGCATTACCATAAGCCTCAAGCAGA
>NW_015506815.1:33742-34796 GCF_001515645.1 Sinocyclocheilus grahami
CTTCACTGTGGAGTAGAACTGACATCACCATGCTGATATACTTAATTAGATTCACTTTTTGATTGTCATTGTCTAACTTTCAACTCTCCTAATACATTCCAATCAGTGAAACCTCCAAACAGATCATATTGTCACCATCAGTTGGCAAGTTATTTACCTTGTATTATGCTCAGATAGAAATGGCAGCTGTCAAGTTAAGGATTCTGAAAAAATATATAAATGACTATATACTAAATACATATATATATAATGATAGATAGATAGATAGATAGATAGATGGTGTGACTCACCGATGTTTGATGGGCAACTGTGCTGCAGTCAGAGTCTGTCATTTATATAGTATCTTTACTGTAGACTCAGCTGAAATGACCGGCTGGATTTGGTCATGTTATTCTACATGGTGTGTGATGATGCAGCTCAGTCCTGGTGGAAAATAGCAACATGTTGTCCTTCATTTGTTTTGTTGGTTTGCTGGAGCATGTGATATTTTAATTATTTTCATGGTTTACATCAACGGAACAGCCTTTCTATACTTAAATTCATGATGTTGATATGTTGTAAATTTTAAAGCAACAACGTATTAATCATAGACATTTGGATAATACACTTATATGGTATAAAAGTTTTACAGTCCATGTTTTTCTTATGTTGTGTCTCTTCTTTTTATTGTAGGCTTTCTTGTTGTATGTATTTATTTGTTTTCAATGTTTCATTTGATGTCACTGAGGTCTTATTTAAATGTTGCATCTTATTTTAATCTTGGCAAAGAGGAGGAACTTGGTTCAGCTGTGAAGAAGCACTCAGCTGTCACTGCTATTTAGTTTTAGAGGTGACAGCAAGACTGACACAACGTGATGACTAAAAGTTTTTACTTTTGATAAAAGGTCATATACAACTTATGTTTTGGGCAACTATCTGTTACATAGCGATTGATATTGCTAAATCACATGATGTAATTTACCATTCTTACCCTTGTTTTACCAGATACATTCTTGTGTTCAGCAAGTTCCAACATTTGTTTTTGGACATTTAGCATCCATGTTATTTCCTTTTC
>NW_015506815.1:35084-40773 GCF_001515645.1 Sinocyclocheilus grahami
AGTGATCACTGCACATACGAATCTTATTTCATGCTCATATAATGACCCTCAAAGTTATAAACAGCATGTTCATATATGGACAAATCATAAATATAGCCCAGTGAGTGCTCATATTTGAAATATGAAGTTTAGGTTACTCATCCAGGCCACGGTGAAGACTTATCTGACCTATCATGACATTACTGTAATATTTCTCAGTAAGTGCACTGCTTTTTCTATTTACTGTACTTTGAAATAAATTAATAAATAAAAAGTATTAAACAATGTTTTTGACTTTCTCTAGACTCTCTAGATTTAAGTTTATATGCTTACACTTATTAGCTGCTGCAGTATACTATTGTTGTAGATTGCTATTAACTGACTTTGTGTTAGAGTCACAAGCCTGAGAATTTTGCTTGATTTAAATATAAATTTACAGACAACAGTCAACATGTGGTGTAGTACTTATTCATCTTTGGGCCAAATGGTTCTGAGTATGGTGAGTTACATTTCCAGATGCATTTCTATATGAATATGGCACTGTTCGTAATCACACCACATCTGTCCTAAGTTGTAATCACACCACATCTGTCCTAAGTGCATGAAGTCAAATATGAAGCGTCGAACCACAAAATCATTTACTTGCCTTGAATGTAGTTTTTGCATTGTATCCAGGATGTAGGGAAGTATTTTTACTTTTTTACTAGAGTACAGTTGTGTGAAAGACTGTCTTCATGAAAGTAAAATAGTCAAGTCAGAATACAAGCAACTATAACATGTTTTGGTAGGCTATGAAAGTTGCAGAGCAGACAATAGTCTGGAGGGATTTCAGAGAATATTGTCAAAACATCCAGTCAGCATTCGTTCTGTTTCTGTGGTTGAAAATGTCTTGTTAATGACTGATCCAAGATGAAGGGATGAGTAGAAAGTGGCAGTAAATGATTTTATTTGTCAGTGAACCTTGATGGGTGTGGGCTACACCAGCAGGAGAGCACAGCAGGTTCAGTCCCATCAGCTCAGAGCAGGAGACTGATACTACAGGACACTGACTCACCAAAACTGGACAGTGGATTTCTGCTAGTAGGGATATGGTTCAGTGGCACAATGTGCAGCCAATACCTTTGCAGCAGTTGCATTGGGGATCTTTAAGTGTTGTTGCCAAACTTTTCTGACTTGATGCCTCAAATAATTCAGGCTGTTATTGAGATAAGTGTGAGAGGGGGAGGGGTCATGTGATGCGTTTAAAGACACACCTCTTCTGCAAGCTCTAATCCACAGCCATCCAAACACCGGGGAAAAAAACATGCTCTCCAACTCATACACCTTCAGTAGAGAGTTATTGACACCTGCCATATCTTTGCCATGGTTAGCTCATCTAAGTCTGTATTTAGTCTGTAATTTACCCTGGACTCCAGTTTCTGGAGCTGTTTCTTTCCACCCTTCATGGCCAGACTCTCAGCCTCATCCAGACGGTGCTGCAGGTCTTTGACAGTCACCTCCATGTTCTTCTTCATCCTCTCCAGGTGAGCACTGGTGTCCTGCTCCTTCTTCAGCTCCTCAGCCATCATGGCAGCCTGAAATATAAGCCAATGAAAATGAGCTAACCAATATAGATAGAATTAGCTTCCATGAATGCTCTCTTTGCTACCACATGCAGCTAAACAAAGTCAAATAACTGTTTCAGTTAGCACAGAGTAACAGAATGCAAACACCCACATCAGTGATGGCCTTCTTGGCCTTCTCCTCTGCATTTCTGGCCTCCTGGACTGCATCATCCACCTCACCTTGAACCTGGACAAGCTTCTTCTTGGTGTTAATAAGACTCGTATTCTGCAGGATTTAAGCAGGTCGTTTAGTGTATATTTTACTAAAATTTTATCATGCAACATGAATTTACGACAGGATTGTTTTGAACGAGTTGACTGGGAGATGTTCCGGGCTGCTTCTGATGATGACATTGAAGCCTACTCGGACACCATAACGTGTTTCAACAAGAAGTGTGTTGAAGACGTGTGTAGTAAATAGGGGACCACCAAATTACAACATCTTTAATTGAAGACGACCTCTGACCTCTCACTTCAGGACCCCTGCGTCCCGTTCACCTTTGACCTATTAATAATCTCCAGATGTCAGTATGTCATATGTTGTTAGCATAATTAAACTTCCGGCATTGACCCAGTGATCTTGCATATCCTCTGTGGATCAATATAAAGACTGATCAATTTCGAACAGTGACAGGTCATAAACGATGTCCTGAGGTGCATATTTAACTCTCACATCTGGTGGTATCTGTTGACCACATGCGGGCATCCGGCCACATTCCATCACAGGGTGTGTTATGGTCTCTCCCCTCTCTCTCTACGGGATGTGAGAAAAAGAAGATTCTAATGATGAACAAGCAATATCAAAATAAGTAAAAGAATAAACCATTTTAAGAGACCAAAGCATATTATGGACCCCAACTATGCTCTCTCTCTCTCTCACACACATGCACACACACAATTGTCTGAGTAAAAGGATCTTATTCTCTTCTTTTAAATGAAATGAATATAAATAAATTGTAATCACACTTAAAATAAAACAAAGCAAATACTTTACACTATTTTTAGGTGTCACTAAAAATATAAAAACATCTTACATTTTTCCAGGAGCAGGAAAAAGAGTTTGTCATGTAAGAAAAAGTTCTATGCTCCATGTTTTATGGAGGCTTTCCATAGACATAATGATTATAATGCTGTATCAACCCCTAAACCTATCCATCACAGTAAACTTTCTGCATTTTGATATTTTCAAAAACAACATTTAGCATAATTTATCATTTAAAAAGCTGTTATGCTCAAGGGGACAAATTTCGCTCATGTCAATCATTGATGTATTACTACACAACAAGGGGTAGATGAACCACACACACACACACACACATCTGGTTTGTGGGGACACACCGTAGGTGTAATGATTTTTTTTACTGTAAAACTGTACACCTATCCGTCAAAAAGAAAATTCTGCATTTTTATATTTTTCTATGTTTGTAAACAATCTTAATTATGAATACTCAAGAAATGTCATCATAAACCATATTTACATTGTTATATCAGAGTAATATTTGTGTCATTATACAAATGTGTGTCCTGATAAATAATATAAACAAGCACAGAAATACATAAACATTTCAAGCTGAAAAGAGGCTTATCTCTAATTTAAAGAATATGGTAATAAATAAAAACATCTAATTAATGTGACAGCATAGTAACAAACATTAAAGCAACTAAAGCACTATAGCAAAGCAAATCATTTATCACACATTTTAAACATGTATTCAACATTTATTTAAGCTTATCAAACTTATAAATCACATCATTCTCTTAATTTATTTACATTTTTTTTTAAATATCCAAAAATTAGGCCTTGACTGTGGTAGCTACCTTGCTGTCTGTAACGGGGCTGACGAGACGTGAGACGTGCGGATCCATGTGCAAGCTTTATTTAAAGCAGAGAGGTCAGAAACACAGGCAGGGTCGAACAATGGCAAACAGGTATATGGCGGGCAAGACACAAGAATAATCCTAGGGCTAGCGAAGGTCAACGATCGGCGAACAGAATCAAAAGGGCGAGATTAGAGGGATAAATCCAGGAACACAGGAAAAGGTCCAGGCATGGGCAAACAGAGTCCAAACGGCAAAACGACAGGGCAATCCAAAAACAAAGGCAGCAATATATACACGGGAAAACAGGCAAGGCAAGACTAGACTAAACTAAACTAGGAACTAAGAAAAAGACAAAACTAAGACAATAAACAGGCTCCATATAGCAGCTAACACTAGGAGAGTGGAAAACGCAGAACAATACAAGAGACCAAACAGGACATAAACATGGAATGGTTTGGTAAAGTAGTTAACACTTGGAGAGTGAAAAACGCTAGACAATACTCGGCAGTGAGAGAGAGGAAGTCCATGGCTTATGTAGCATGTCTGATTGGATTCAGCTGTGTGTGTGTGTGTGTGTGTGTGATCAGTGCAATGGTTGATGGGAAATGCAGTCCAGGGTGATGTGTAACAGTCTGTGTGGTGTGAGAGTCAATGTAATGGGAGAAGGGTGACCTCTGATGGCAAACAGACGGAAGTTCATGGACCGGATTCGTGACAGAGCCCCCCCAGCAGGAGCCCACCCTGGGCCTAACTCGGGGACATGACCCCCTCCTGGGCGGAACGGAGGATCTAGAGCCCTTCCAGGGCGGTACTGGGGATCAAGATAGCGCTTATGTGGTGCTGGCACTGGAGGGTGCTCTGGAGGAGCAGGCACAGCAAAGCGCTTTCGAGGAACTGGCACTGGAGTGAGTCTTGGGACTGGAGCCGACACTGGAGACAGGGAAACAGGAGGATGCCATGGGCTATACTCGGGAACAGGAGCCCTCCGTGGGCTTAACTCGGGAACAGGAGCCCTCCGTGGGCTTAACTCGGGAACAGGAGCCCGCCGTGGGCTATACTCGGGAACAGGAGCCCTCCGTGGGCCTAACTCGGGAACAGGAGCCCTCCGTGGGCGTAACTCGGGAACAGGAGTCCTCCCTGGTAGGGACTGGGACCTGGGGAAAACTGAGACACAAGAGACTGACAGAGCATATATGGTCTCATGGATGGGACAGACAATTCTTTCACAAACGGCCTCCATAGCCGTGACAGGGTAGGATGAGGATTCACAGACGGCCTCCTTAGCCGTGACAGGACAGGCAGAGAGTTCACAAACGGCCTCCATAGCCGTGACAGGACAAACAGGAAGTTCATAGGTGGGTACTACTGACACCTCTGGAGGTTCTGCAGTGGGTGCCGCCACCTCTGGAGGTTCTACAGTAGTGCCCTCAGGATACAGGGTGCGTTCGGCAAAGGTTCCTTCGACCTTGACCTGACAGGTTGAAAGTGCGTTTCTGGGCACCACCACCATGCAAGGAGCTGAAGTGAGCACCGCCGCTTCGGGAGGTTCTGCAGCATGCAGCACCACCTCTGGAGAAACTGCAGCGGGCACCATTGCTTCGGGGAACACAGCAGCGAGCACCACTACCTCAGGAGATTCTGCAGCTTCAGCCTCCACCTCTGGAGACCTAATAGTGGGCGCCGCCGCCTCTGGGAGTTCTGTGGTGGTGTATGCAGCCCAAACACACCAAAAAGCGATCCCCATCAGGGGAAACACTTCAGACAGAGGAATTAGTTCAGGAACAGAAGAGTTAGAGTGAGTAGGTTTGGGGATACCAGCTGTGCGTGCAGACACCAGTGGTGTATCCCTCACAGTAGATACCAGACTGGGATACCGAAAGACTGACCTTGAAGATCTGGGTGCAACAGACAGGACATGACAAGACTCCTGACGATCAGCTGTGACGTGACGTGACTCTTGACGATCAGCTGTGACGTGATGTGATGTGACTCTCGACAATCAGCTGTGACGTGACTTGACTTTGGACGATCAGCTGTGACGTGACGTGACTCTGGATGATCAGCTGTGACATCACGTGACTCTGGACGATCAGCTGTGAAGTGATGTGACTCTGGACGATCAGCTGTGACGTGACGTGACTCTGGACGATCAGCGGTGACGTGACTTGCCTCATGACGATCAGCTGTGCCGTGACTTGGTTCATGAAGATCAGCTGTGACTTGACCAGACTCATGATAATAAACTGTGACTCTATTTGACTCATGACGATCAACTGTGACTAGAC
>NW_015506815.1:41109-43876 GCF_001515645.1 Sinocyclocheilus grahami
GTGACTTGACTGAACTCAGGGAGATCAGCTGTGATTTGACTGGACTCATGAGAATCAGCTGTGACTAGACTTGACTCATGATGATCAGTTGTGACTAGACTTGACTCATGGAAATCAGCTGTGACTAGACTTGACTCATGACGATCAATTGTGACTTGACTCATGACGATCAACGGTAACGTGACTTGATTCATGAAGATCAGCTGTGACATAACGGGGCGTTGTTGTGTCCGCCATTTTGCGATCAGGCTCCGCTGTAGCCGCCATTTTGTGAGCGTACTCTGGTACAGCCGCCATTTCAGTCACAGACACTTTGTCGTGTTCTTCCTCCATGACACCCACAGTAAACAAAGAGTCAACAGTCAACAAAGCATAATCCATAAACTGAGCGAGAGACGAACGTGGACCCTCGCCTCTAAGCTTAGACCTAAGAGGTCGATTAATGCCATCACAAAAAAACTCTATCAAAAGACAGTCCGGTAAATCTGAATAGTGCGTGATTGCTAAAAATTCTCCAATATAGTTCTCCAGCGATCGCGGGCCTTGTTTAAGGGCTAATAATGTTCTTGACAAGACACTTTGTTGTGTTCTTCCTCCGTGACACCCACAGTAAACAAAGAGTCAATAGTCAACAAAGCATAATCCATAAACTGAGTGAGAGACGAACGTGGACCCTCGCCTCTAAGCTTAGACCTAAGAGGTTGATTAATGCCATCACAAAAAAACTCTATCAAAAGACAGTCCGGTAAATCTGAATAGTGCGTGATTGCTAAAAATTCTCCAATATAGTTCTCCAGCGATCGCGGGCCTTGTTTAAGGGCTAATAATGTTCTTGACAATAAACAGGCTCCATATAGCAGCTAACACTAGGAGAGTGGATGATTGCTAAAAATTCTCCAATATAGTTCTCCAGCGATCGCGGGCCTTGTTTAAGGGCTAATAATGTTCTTGACAATAAACAGGCTCCATATAGCAGCTAACACTAGGAGAGTGGAAAATGCAGAACAATACTAGAGACCAAACAGGACATAAACATGGAATGGCTTGGTAAAGTAGCTAACACTTGGAGAGTGAAAAAACCTAGACAATACTCGGCAGTGAGAGAGAGGAAGTCCATGGCTTATGTAGCATGTCTGATTGGATTCAGCTGTGTGTGTGTGTGTGTGTGTGATCAGTGCAATGGTTGATGGGAAATGCAGTCCAGGGTGATGTGTAACAGTCTGTGTGGTGTGAGAGTCAATGTAATGGGAGAAGGGTGACCTCTGATGGCAAACAGACGGAAGTTCATGGACCGGATTCGTGACACTGTCTATAGACAGGTCAGAAAGCTCTCAGATCTCATCAAAAATATCTTAATTTGTGTTCCGAAGATGAATGAAGGTCTTACAGGTTTGGAACGACATGAGGATGAGTAATTAATGACAGAATTTTCATTTTTGGGTGAACTATCCCTTTAACCTCCCGTTCCCCTCTCAACGATATCTCTTCTCTTCATGACGTAAGACTCGGAAAAGAGGTTGGACTATACTGATTGTCCAATGACTAGGCTTTCAACACCCTTTGCCTGGAGTTTGATTGACAGGTATGGCGTTATATTAATGACAAATGTCGAGAGTGCATTATTGTAGAGCGAAAGCACATTAGTATAATGTGCGAGCGTAAATCTCCGCTCTCGTGCGGATTTCTTTTGCTCTTGCACAAAACCGGACACGTGCGCTCAGATACACGCTGCTCTCGCCCTGAGAGTGCGCGCAGTAAAAACGTGTCTCTCCTCTCACTCAAACTGTGTCCTGTGCACTCGCAAATCTCTGTGCTCATGCACTATAGATATTCATTCTTTTCACACCTGAATTAAACGTTGTCAAAAGTTATCATTATGCACTTTTAAAAAGTAGTCTCAAAACATATTTGTGCAGGGCCTTTCCTTGATTTTTTATTGTAAATAAATTTATTAACATAAACTGGTTATTGTAGCTACTTTGTTTTTCTATATCTCTTTTATGTTTGTATTTTGATCTTTTCTGTGAATGCACATATGCATCTCTTTGTAAAGTAGGCTACTTTGTATACACTGTTTTAAAAGGTGCTATATAAATAAAGCTTAAACCAATCAGACTGACCAATGAAAATACTATGTGAAATCTAATTGGCTGATAGGGAACTGAACCTGGAATTCTTTTGACAATCAAAGATGGATCTTTAATTTCTTTCCAGTTTAATAATATTTAGCAATGTTAATGAAATGTAGCCTATAGAAATGGCTAGGAATTGGGTGCTTGGATGATTTGTACATATAACCTCTGTCCAACTGGTTGGTTTCTGAGCAATTTATCTAAAAACAACATATTATAGCCTACGGCTCTAAAGACTTCATATAAAACATCAATGTTATGCCATAATATGTCAGATACCTCAACTGAATTTAAAATCATTGCAATAAATTCTTAGTTGGTATGATGACAATAATAAGTAACGACTCCTCAAATCAACATCAAATGCAAAAATAGATGTAAATGATGCAAGATATAATACAATAAATGCTCTAATAGCATCGATGTTTGGACATTTTTTGGGAGTTTTTTTTTTTTTTTTAATCCAGTGTTAAAGATTTTTTTTTCATGAAAATCCACTTAATATTAGCTACACATTCAATGGCACTCTCCCCTCAAACAGTGAATATACAGTTATATGACAGTTACATGTAATTACATTGTCAGCAAATGCATTAAACCCATAGAATAGAATGTAGTAATGTTATGGCAAATAT
>NW_015506815.1:62389-70615 GCF_001515645.1 Sinocyclocheilus grahami
ACACACACACACACCGACACACACACACACCGACACACACACACACCGACACACACACACGCATCCTGCGGCGACGAGGCCTGCGTTTATGCACATGATCGCCAGCATCTCCTGAACTCAATGTGTGATAAAGACGTGATGCTAGTAAACTACGCTGAAACCCCGCCCACTCCTCTGCCTCAGCCAATCAGGAGAAGAGCCACACGTATGGCATTATTTTAATGACAAATGTCGAGAGTGCATTATTGTAGTGCGAAAGCACATTAATATAATGCTCGAGCGTGGATTTCTTTTGCTCTCGCACAAAACCGGACGCTCTCCTCTCACTCAAGCTGTGTCCTGCGCACTCTCAAATCTCTGTGCTCATGTGCTATAGATATTAATTCTTTTCGCACCTCAATTAAACGTTGTCAAAAGTTATCATTATGCACTTTTAAAAAGCAGCCTAGTCTCAAAACATATTTGTGCAGGGCCTTTCCTTGATTTTTTATTGTAAATAAATTTATTAACATAAACTGGTTATTGTAGCTACTTTGTTTTTCTATATCTCTTTTATGTTTGTATTTTGATCTTTTCTGTGAATGCACATATGCATCTCTTTGTAAAGTAGGCTACTTTGTATACACTGTTTTAAAAGGTGCTATATAAATAAAGCTTAAACCAATCAGACTGACCAATGAAAATACTATGTGAAATCTAATTGGCTGATAGGGAACTGAACCTGGAATTCTTTTGACAATCAAAGATGGATCTTTAATTTCTTTCCAGTTTAATAATATTTAGCAATGTTAATGAAATGTAGCCTATAGAAATGGCTAGGAATTGGGTGCTTGGATGATTTGTACATATAACCTCTGTCCAACTGGTTGGTTTCTGAGCAATTTATCTAAAAACAACATATTATAGCCTACGGCTCTAAAGACTTCATATAAAACATCAATGTTATATCATAATATGTCAGATACCTCAACTGAATTTAAAATCATTGCAATAAATTCTCAGTTGGTATGATGACAATAATAAGTAACCAGTGAATATACAGTTATATGACAGTTACATGTAATTACATTGTCAGCAAATGCATTAAACCCATAGAATAGAATGTAGTAATGTTATGGCAAATATAAGAAATTCATTATAGTGTTATATTTGGTCTCCAAATCGTAAGTATCGGTTTAGGGAATAGTGCATCTGACCCATATCTAAATAGTTCTGTCTTAAATCAGAAGATTTAAGATTAAAGATTCAGGTGCGAAAATAATTAATATCTATAGTGCATGAGCACAGAGATTTGAGAGTGCACAGGACACAGTTTGAGTGAGAGGAGAGACACGTTTTAACTGGGCGCAATCTCTCCGGGCGAGAGCAGCGTGTATCTGAGCGCACGCGTCCGGTTTTGTGCGAGAGCAAAAGAAATACGCACGCGAGCTGAGAGATTCGCGCTCGTGCATTATATTAATGTGCTTTCGCGCTACAATAATGCACTCTCGACATTTGCAATTAAAATAACGCCATAACAGGCGATCTAACCAATCTTAATGCTGAATCCACCATTTTGTCTGACAAACAAACCAGACAGGAAAGTTAATAGATTTAAGTCAGTAGAGTTGAACATGAAAATGGTGTATTGACATCTTTCCACGGTTGAGACAACATACCCTCTGATGTTCATTCATGTGTATTTCATGCTATATCTAGCAGGAAGTGATCGATTCACATTTGAACTGCTTGAACTGAGGTACTACAGCTATCTGTCACATTAAAGAGCCACAAAATATTTACTGTTTGAATTTCTTTCAAAAAATGAAAATTTAGAAAGCTGATACTTTGTTTCACACCAAAAGTAACCTGCTCTGTGTTGTCTTTCGGCGCATTGTCAGTGTTAAGTGGCACGTTAACCGATCATCTCGTCCTCTTTACTACTAGTTATAGCATGAAATAAACATGAATGAACATTAGAGTTATGTTCTCTCAGCTGCAGAAAGCCATCCATACACCATAGTCCACTGACGTTACTCTAACTCTCCTGTTTGGGTTGTTTGTCAGACAAAATGGCGAATTCGGCATTATGACTGGTCAGATCGCCTGTCAATCAAACTCCAGGTCAAGGGTGAAATCCCGCCCTACATTCCAGAAATCGTTTCACTCGGATATACAACGTGATCTCATGATAATTCGTATAAAACGTACATTTACTTACGTTTATACAGGCACTAAAACGTACAAATACTTACGTATTTTCAGCCTCTAAACGTACAAATACTTACGTATTTTCAGCATTTTAACGTACAAAACTGACGTATTGACGACACCTAAAAATTAATCCTTATGAATATTGAAATTGCGGTTTTAATTTTATTAGTTTTTAGTTGTCATATGAATTAACTTCTTTTCAATTGCATTATTAAATTGTTTACTTATGAAATTATAACATTTCGTTTTTAGACCAGGCTGGGATATACGTCACAATAGGGAAGATTACTTTAAAGCATAATCTTGAGAGTTTAAATAAGATCTTTTTAAAATTAAAAGATAGTTTAGATGAAATCTTTAAAGTTTTAAATAAAATATTTTACTTAACTTCTTGTGAAAACCCCATCCAATGCGATGAAACATTTAGCCAAAGTCTTTCTGTATGTTTTAAAAATTAATTAGAAATATTTAATTTGTTTTAAACAGATGCGATGGCGACTGTGTGTTTGTCACAATACAGACACATCTCTCACGTCAAACGCGGAACAGGTCATTTCTTATTTATTTTTAATCTTTAAGAAAATCGAAATATTTATTTTACTTATTTTTATTTCAAAGCATACTCCTGCTTAAAAGGCTAAATAAAAAGTGTCCATATCCTAGTGTATTACTAGGGCGAGCCTGCACTCAATATCTGACATCCTGTGGTAGCTATGATCTAGTTCTGCACTTAGAGTTGAGTATGATCGTACTTTTCTGAACCAGCCTTTATCAGCTTGATGAATATCATTTTGTTTATTTGTTTATTTATTTGTTTTTTATTTAATGAGGGACAATGCACATTAATAATGCACACAACATGTGAAAAATGTGTCAGATTTAGCCAAAATTGGCTAATTTTCATCTGTAGTCCCTTGGCAGGTTGATGTTAAAAACAATAAAAACAACTAACAAAGTATTCTCTTCACACACACACAAATTAAACTCCAAAAGCTCTACAAATGGTCAAATTGTTGGTGGGGGGGAGTGAATAATCAGTGCTCTATTTCACCCTCAATACCATGACTGAGGTGAGACCCTTGAGCAAGGCACTGAACCCCTAATTGCTACCTCGGGCGCTGCAGCAACATGGCTGCCCACTGCTCTGGGTGTGTGCGTGCACTTGGATGGGTTAAATGCAGAGCACAAATTCCAAGTATGGGTCGCTTCACTTTACCACAACATAGTTATTAAAAATGGTAGCTATTTTGCCATGTCCATAGATGCGTTTTCGTTCCAGATCAATATTATCACTGGCTTGTTGTATCTTACTATTAAACTTCTCAAATTTTCCCATATCAATTTTGCATTTCCATTTCCTTCCTCTATTATGGAGATATAACATTTTGCTTTAGATTTTCTAATTTCACTTATTACTGTGTTTCTTAATTTATTAAAACTTCGCTTTTCATATTCTAGTCTAGATTTGAGATACTGTTTTAGTGCATAATCTCTTTGTTTCATAAGTGACCAGATATTTTCATTTAGCCAAGGTAAACGATTTTGCTTTCTATGTCTACATTTAATATGCCTCATAAAAATGTTTGTAGTATTTTGGATAATATCTATTAAAACATATGCATCCCTTTCAGTACAATTATTAGAAAACATTTATTTAAGAAGAGTATGTAATTTATCCTAAAATTCATTATTTAATGAAGCTGGTCGATAAACACCAGTGATACTAAAAGACATTTGTGGTGAGAGAGAAACATCTAAAACAATACATTCAATATCAAAATCGTATTGTAACTGTATCACCTTACACATAATACTGTCCTTAATATAAAACATAATACCCCATCCCTACCCGTTAATAAGAATCAGAATCAGAAAGAGCTTTATTGCCAAGTGTTTGCACACACAAGGAATTCGTCTCGGTGTCAGGAGCTTCCAGTAAAGAAAGTACAAACATAGTGCATTTTGTTTATTTGTTTATTTTTTTTATTTAATGAGGGACAATGCACATTAATAATGCACACAACATGTGAAAAATGTGTCAGATTTAGCCAAAATTGGCTAATTTTCATCTGTAGTCCCTTGGCAGGTTGATGTTAAAAACAATAAAAACAACTAACAAAGTATTCTCTTCACACACACACAAATTAAACTCCAAAAGCTCTACAAATGGTCAAATTGTTGGTGGGGGGGAGTGAATTATCAGTGCTCTATTTCACCCTCAATACCATGACTGAGGTGAGACCCTTGAGCAAGGCACTGAACCCCTAATTGCTACCTCGGGCGCTGCAGCAACATGGCTGCCCACTGCTCTGGGTGTGTGCGTGCACTTGGATGGGTTAAATGCAGAGCACAAATTCCAAGTATGGGTCGCTTCACTTTACCACAACATAGTTATTAAAAATGGTAGCTATTTTGCCATGTCCATAGATGCGTTTTCGTTCCAGATCAATATTATCACTGGCTTGTTGTATCTTACTATTAAACTTCTCAAATTTTCCCATATCAATTTTGCATTTCCATTTCCTTCCTCTATTATGGAGATATAACATTTTGCTTTAGATTTTCTAATTTCACTTATTACTGTGTTTCTTAATTTATTAAAACTTCGCTTTTCATATTCTAGTCTAGATTTGAGATACTGTTTTAGTGCATAATCTCTTTGTTTCATAAGTGACCAGATATTTTCATTTAGCCAAGGTAAACGATTTTGCTTTCTATGTCTACATTTAATATGCCTCATAAAAATGTTTGTAGTATTTTGGATAATATCAATTAAAACATTTGCATCTCTTTCAGTACAGTTATTAGAAAAAAAATATTTAAGAAGATTATGTATTTATCCTAAAATTAATTATTTAATGAAGGTGGTTGATAAAACACCAGTGATACTAAAAGACATTTGTGGTGAGAGAGAAACATCTAAAACAATACATTCAATATCAAAATCGTATTGTAACTGTATCACCTTACACATAATACTGTCCTTAATATAAAACATAATACCCCATCCCTACCCGTTAATAAGAATCAGAATCAGAAAGAGCTTTATTGCCAAGTGTTTGCACACACAAGGAATTCGTCTCGGTGTCAGGAGCTTCCAGTAAAGAAAGTACAAACATAGTGCAGACATACATATAATTTAAGGTAATACAAACACTAATAATATAGAGAATAGACAATAAATGATAAATAACAATATAGTAATAAAATATTCCGGTGGAATATAGCCTGGGGGAAAAAGCTGTTCTTGTATCTGGCTGTTTTGGTGCTCAGTGCTCTGTAGCGCAGGCCAGAGGGCAACAGTTCAAAGAGGGAGTGTGCTGACTGTGTGCAGTCCAGAGTGATTTTACCAGCCCTTTTCCTCACTCTGGAAGTTTAAAAACTTTGGAGGTTGGGCAGGGGGCACCAATAATCCTCTCAGCAATGTATATATTTAAAAAATATTTTAGCCAGGAATACGTAACATTGCTGATGGCGAAGTAGTATTCAACCATGTTTCAGACAAGCATAGAGAATCAAAATTTGAATTAATTACAAGATGTTTCATTTCATCACTCTTTCATCTAGAAATCTAGAAAAGCTTCAGGCCCAGATGGTGTTTCACCTGCCTGTTTAAAAGTCTGCGCTGACCAACTGGCCCCCATCTTCACACAGATCTTCAACAGATCATTGGAGCTGTGTGAAGTTCCCTGCTGCTTCAAACGCTCCACCATCATTCCGGTCCCCAAAAAGCACAAAATCACTGGACTCAACGACTACAGACCTGTCGCTCTCACATCTGTGGTCATGAAGTCACTTGAGAGACTGGTCCTGGCCTACCTGAAGGACATCACTAGACCCTTGCTGGATCCTCTTCAGTTTGCCTACAGAGCAAACAGGTCTGTGGATGATGCAGTCAACATGGGACTGCATTACATCCTGCAACACCTCGACAGACCTGGGAATTACGCAAGGATCCTATTTGTGGACTTCAGTTCGGCCTTCAATACCATCATTATATTAGTGTTATATTACATCCCTACTGTGTTATTCATATGTATGTCTGCACTATCATGTATGTCTGCACTATGTTTGTACTTTCTTCTACACTGGAAGCTCCTGTCGTCAAGTCAAATTCCTTGTGTGTGTAAACATACTTGGTAATAAAGCTCTTCTGATTCTGATTCTGATTCTTTGCCATAATGTTGCGAATGTTCAAATGAAAACCCAACAAACCTTTTGGTTTTGCATCACTGTCCCATAAAATCCGTGCATGATTTACAGACTTAAAGAGATTGAGCTGATGCTGTTTCACAATCGCAGGATGTAGTCTGTGCTTGAATTCAACCCCTAAGCTCCCCTGCTGCAAAACCTTCGCTTGGTGTTGTATACCATCAACAAGTCCAAGTGTTCAGTTGTTTTACAGATGATCAGGATTACGGATGCCACTGTTCACATTTTATTTGTCGGACTATATATGTCTTAAGGTGAGTACTTCTCTTTGAGAGCCATCAGCATTCAGTGTTTATAGAAATAAATGAGAATTAAGAATTTTTTTTACTTGAGAGTGTTTGACTAAATTGTCATTTCTTTAAGCACAATTATCCATCTCCATATCCATACGATGAACCGTCAACATGAAAAGTAAGTCTGGCTGTTTTACACTTACAACTATTACAACTGAAACATACTGTATCTAACCATTGCACTGAAAGCTACGCATTCAGTAAAGTTTGAGGATGTTCCACGCTCTTGAACAGATATAGATACATTTCGATCATAATCTTTAAACAGGATTTATGCGTGCACAAAACCCTTATGTAACTCAAGGGACCAAATCACTAAGAAAATAGAGTACAGCTTACAAGAAAAGTACAGTTTCTAATGAATACAGAAAATATTTTGTAAATTATTATAAATTAAATGACCTTTTCTTGGTAACGCTTTAGATTACAACCCGCAATGTACTGCGTAAGTAAACAGAACTTTTTTGTAATTACAGTGTACCTATTCAGTACCTCTGTGTAGGTATAAGGTAACAATATGCGAAGTTTGCAGAATAAAGGAGTAATAATCTGTAAAATTACAAATTATTTCTACTGTAAGTATTTTTAAACTAAGGGGTACCTATTCTAATATTACAGGGTATGTATGACCTCTTATATTTGCAAGCGATTAAGCAAAAACATACACTGTGTACTTTTTTATAGCCTACACATATAAAACACGTTGGTAATTGTTTCAATCCAAACGCTCGGTTGAGACTTGGGTTAGGAAGCTGGCTTGATGTGACCCAATTTGGGTTGATATCAGTAAGTAACCCAATGTTGCTGGGTTATAAATGTGGAGGACGTGAATGAGAGCATGCAGCAAGTCACGTGAGTTCAAACGTGAACGGCTCTGTGTGCGACGAAATCCGTGTTTGCGGTGCTTAAGACAGGAACATGTGTGGAAAATAGGAGAAAACTAATCGAAGCGCAGATGAGGGACAACTTTGAAACTGTCTGGAGTGTGTTCCTTTAAAACTGCAGCAGTGAATGTGGTGAGCGCGAACTGGAAACAGCTGGAATGGCGCATGAGACGAGTCTATCCGTGTTTGCGGCGCTCGTGACCTTTAAGTAGTCATTACTAGTTAATCAATTAGTCATTAAGTCAGTGGGTGAAAAACATGAACAAATTGAACAAAATCTATCCTTAAACAAGCTTTTCAAAAGAATTTGGTTTAACTGTATAATCTGTATAAGTATGGAGTTGCTTTGCTTTTTTTCTGAACTGGTGTAATAAATTTTAATATTTTATTAGGCTATCTGTTGCCTGTGTTGTCACTGTTGTCATATTGTGTGTGATTTTAATTTAAAACCCATTTTGGGTTAATTTAACCGAGCAGTAGGCCTATAGTAAATTGCAAACAATATTTGAATTAAATAAAACAGTCCACCATGTTTATTGATACATTACCTGATATATAATGTATGTATGTATGTATGACCTACTAAACAATCGTTTCAGAGCAATTTGTTGTAGCCACTTACCCTGTAACTACATGGAACAAGG
>NW_015506815.1:71678-75959 GCF_001515645.1 Sinocyclocheilus grahami
CTTTAATAATAGAATGTGTACCCCATGGTTAAAAAATACCTATACGCCTGTAATAAAATACCAATATAAAATTATAAAAAGTATATATCGTCTTTCTAAATCATTCCCAAACATAAGATTGTTGTTTAGGCCACACATACCACGTAATATTAGAATAAGCACCTCTTAGTTTCAAAATACTTACAGTATAAATGATTTGTAATTTTACAGGTTGTTACCCCTTTATTCCCTAAACTTCGCATATTATTCCCTTATACCTACACGGAGGTACTGAATAGCTACACTATAATTACAAAAAAACTTACACTGTAACTTCAGTTTACTTACGCAGTTCTTTGCAGGTTGCATATCTGGTTGTTACCCCCTTATTACCCAAACGTAACACATTGTTCCCTTATACCTACACGTATGTTCTTTATAGGTACACTATAATTACAGAAACGTACACCGTAAATTCAGTATACTTACATAGTTCTTTGCGGGTTGTAATCTAAAGCATTACCCTTTTCTTTTCTCCACTAGATTTAGTCATTTTGTTAGCATAGCAGATGACACCATTCACATTTCTTTGTTTGGTTGCATTTGTTTTAGCTGAAGACTCCTCTATGGATGCGGTCAGCAAAACACTGTAAGTTCACACTATTTTCTCTGTACGTGTCTCTAAACATGACTTCAATAAATAAACCACAGTCATTTTAAGTGAAAGGCCGGATGATTCCAACCATTTTAGCCAGTCATTGTGTTTTAGATTCGATCCAGAAAACAGGAACCAATACAACAGTTCATTGTCATGTTTGTCTTAATCATTTGTTGTTTAAGAAAACATGTGGTAAGCAGTTTTTTGTCCCTCAACAGCAGAATACCAAAATTATTTAACATCTCTGAATTTGTCACAACCGTAAATGTTTGTTTAGCTTAAATATTAGTTTTAGTCTTTAGCTATTTACTAAGGTGTCGGGCATGATGCTTATATACATATAATGATTATGATACGATTATGATATGAGTTCCAGGTTCCGGGTGCCTGTAAGCAGTGAAAACTCGAAAAGGAAATGTGACAGAGACAAGAGTGTTTCTCAAGCAGTCCTCTTTTAATCTTTTAATAATATATCTTTTAATAAAATATTGCATTGAATCTCACTAAGTCAAATTCAGTAACAGTGTTCATAAATACTTTGAAATGAATATAAACATACAAATCTTTATAGTGACAGTAAGTAAATGTAATATAGTGTAGCGAATCAGCTCATGGGGAAATATGAATAATTAACCATAACTAGTTATAATTAACTATTCATATATTAGATCCGCTGTAGATATTTAGCTGACCACTCAGGGTCAACTGTCTTGTCAATTCTAAGAACGTTAATTTCCTGGTTAAGGGAAATAACTGCTAAACTCTGCAGGACACCGGCCCTCCAGGACCGAGTTTGGGCACCCCTGTTATAATAGATAAATGAAATGTGCACTTCTTTTATTTTATTTATTTATTTATTACATGATTCCCATTTATTTATATTCATGATTTCTAGTATTTGTACAGGCTTTACATTTTTATTTCAATGTTGTAATTATCAATTCATGTAATTTTATCTTTGAAGCAGATGTTATGTGAAAGCATTAATTAAAGTTTCTTAAGGGTCAAGATCAAGTTATCTGCATCTCCTGCGCTCCATCAAGCCACTCCCATAATAGCTGCCAGCACTCAAATTAATGCACAACTCAGATTAACTGTATAGCATATGTGTAAGACTCGAATACAATCATAAAGTAAATATTTGATCACAAATAAATCTTTCAATGAGTAAAACTGGCTGTGTCTATAGTATTATAGATTACACAACATTCTAACATTATTTTCAAATTAATTTTTAAATTATTATCATTTTAAATGATTGTCCCCGGGTTAGTAGAGTGCTCTTGTAATACATGATCAGTGGCTGGGATAGATTTTAAAGGGGTCATATGACGTTGCTAAAAATAACATTATGTTGTGTATTTGGTGTAATGCAATGTGTTAATGCTGTTTAAGGTTCAAAAAACACATTATTTTCCACATACTGTACATTATTGTTTCTCCACCTTTCTGAAACGCGTCGATTTTTACAAAGCTCATCGGTCTGAAAAGCATGGTGTTCTCTGATTGGCCAGCTATCCAGTGCGTTGTGATTGGCCGAATACCTCAAGCGTGTGACGGAAATGTTACGCCCCTCACCATACTGTGATGATGCTGTGTCCAGCCGGAGCGATAATTCAAAAACATTAAAACCCATTATAAACGAGGCATTTGTTGCATCCAGGGGGGTCATAATTACGGATTATAATGATTTATACTGTGTTATTGCGTGCTGCGTATCACGCTGCGTAAACATAAAACCATGTCTGCATTTGTGATCGGAGAAATGACAAACAACAAGTGCTACTCTACACTGCTCAAAACTCACGTTTCAATCATCAGTGGCAAATTCTTTAAATATAAAAAACGTAGTCTGTGAGTCAGAAGCGCCAGACTGTCCTTGCAAAGTTGGAACTGCCCCACTTTATAGAACAGCCTTTGATTGCCACGTGTTGTCTAACCCCAATAGAGTTCAGAATGTCTATGAATGCTGATCCCAATGCATCTTTTTCATTATCAACATGAATATTAAAATCAACAACAATTAAAACTTTATCTGCAGCCAGCACTAACTCGGATATAAAATCAGCTAATTCTTTAATAAAGTTTGTATGGTGCCCTGGTGGCCTGTATACAGTAGCCAGTACAAACATCACAGGGGATTGATCATTAACACTTGTTTCTCTGGACAATGTTATATGAAGCACCATTACTTCAAATGAGTTATGCTTGAAGCCCGCCCTCTGACAAATACTGAAAATATTGTTATAAATTGTAGCAACACCTCCCCCTTTACCTTTTGGACACGGCTCATGGTTATAACATTTAACGATGCGTAAACAAAAATATAACCTAATAAGTTGCAATTAAGGTATATTGAATGTTAAAATGCATTTCAAATATAAATATACAACCGCTCAATATAAAACTCGGCACTTCAGGTGAAATCGACTGTACTTTTTGTACCACCTCAAAAATGGTACTAAAAATAATATTGCAGTTGTCAAGATACATCAGTGGCAATGAACTCCTCCACGTCATTGATACTCTTGACAGTGATTTCACCCTGGCTGATTATTGGGTAGTCATAATACAATTCTGTCAAACAATGGGAGGATTCATTGGGAATATTTCATCTTATTTCACTGTAACAGTCTGTAATGAACATTTTTAGACTTTTTTGTACACACATTTATACACTATTTAAGTGAAGAACTTTGACCTCTGAAAACTCAAGCAGAGGAATACATTAAATAGTGTTTTTTTTATCTGTTGTACTTTCCCACTGTGAGTTTTGACATTAGCTTTGCCACCCTCTTTACTAAAAAGAATACCTTTCAGGTACATCTCATCTGCATCTGTCATGAAGAATGCTGATTTGGCATCAAAGCGGGTGTTCTGAACCTCGATTCGCTCTCTTTCTGGCTGCCAGAGATAAATTGGCCGCCGAGCCGAAACACTCCATTTCACCATCTCCCATGATTGTACTTTTCTGTTAAAAAATATTAATAGGTACACATTTTTATGTGTCAAACTTACTGAAGTTATAAAAACAATGTGTTCCACTATTAATTATTATTTTGCATTAACATAGTATTTTCATTAAAATGCAGTATATCATTACGTGTACGTCCAAGCTGCTCACCTTTTTGTTTTTCAAGGCCAGAAGGTTTCTGCTAGGTTCTGTTAAATAAATACATGGACACAGATTATTTATTGGATATTGTTTTCTGTTAATATATAATCTCATGTATGCCCTTTTTCTTTTAATGATATCAAACATTCCTATTAATGTCAACCAAATGTAACAGTAAAAAAAATGTATTAATTAAAATGATCAATTTAAATTAAATTAATAATTTTGGCCCAGCAGAGTCTTGACTCACCTTCTAGTGGTTGGCAGTCCCTGAGGTCCAAGATATCTCTTTTTATATAGACTCAAGATGTTGTCTCAGCAATGCAGCCACTGTATTTGGTTATAATGGGCTGGGTTTTACTTTCTATTTATGATGAATGTGTTCTGTTCTGTTTTTATGCTAGTATACAGTTACACACCCTCATAGAGTGATTGATAAGAGAAGTCAATGTAATGTCTTTGCATTTAAATAATTTTACTTCACACAATATGAAAATGTGTATACTGTAAACCTCATGTTTACTTAAAC
>NW_015506815.1:77486-79679 GCF_001515645.1 Sinocyclocheilus grahami
GCATTAACATAGTATTTTCATTAAAGATGCAGTATATCATTACGTGTACGTCCAAGCTGCTCACCTTTTTGTTTTCAAGGCCAGAAAGGTTTCTGCTAGGTTCTGTTAAATAAATACATGGACACAGATTATTTATTGGATATTGTTTTCTGTTAATATATAATCTCATGTATGCCCTTTTTCTTTTAATGATATCAAACATTCCTATTAATGTCAACCAAATGTAACAGTAAAAAAATGTATTAATTAAAATGATCAATTTAAATTAAATTAATAATTTTGGCCCAGCAGAGTCTTGACTCACCTTCTAGTGGTTGGCAGTCCCTGAGGTCCAAGATATCTCTTTTTATATAGACTCAAGATGTTGTCTCAGCAGTGCAGCCACTGTATTTGATTATAATGGGCTGGGTTTTACTTTCTATTTATGATTAATGTGTTCTGTTCTGTTTTTATCCTAGTATACAGTTACACACCCTCATAGAGTGATTGATAAGAGAAGTCAATGTAATGTCTTTGCATTTAAATAATTTTACTTCACACAATATGAAAATGTGTATACTGTAAACCTCATGTTTACTTAAACGGGACAGAACATTTTTGAATTTCATTTTTACTTAAACAGGACAATGTGGGTTTTTTTCACAACTTAAACCATGGAGTGTAAAACATATTCAGCAATAAAAAGCAGGAAAGAGAAGGTTAAAAAGGACCAATGATCAATAACAATACAACAAATTTAATTTGCCCTCACATTTTGTTTTCTTCAACAGAAAATTGTTGGTAGTTTATTTTGTTCTTCCCAAAATGTATCTTTCTGCACCTATAGTCTGAACTGAAAAGTATGCTTTTAAGTATGCTGTACCCTATGGATTGGAATTCTCATTAAATGAAATTAAAGCTATAATTTGTGTCTTTTAAAACATTTTTTAAATATCATTTGAGAATTGGAGGATGAGTCAATAATATGTAAATGTTTGTGTATATGTGTATAAGTTGGCCAGGACACTCATGTAAAAGCGATTTTTAATCTCAGAGGGGTCTTTCCTCATTAAATAAATAAATAAAATAAGTAAAATTAGACAAATATATCCAAGATGATTCCCCTTGTCTAAAGTTCAATAAATGAAGTATTCAAGAAAAGCATAATGCAGCCATCAAAAATTTGCCCTCACATTTTGTTTTCTTCAACAGAAAATTGTTGGTAGTTTATTTTGTTCTTCCCAAAATGTATCTTTCTGCACCTATAGTCTGAACTGAAAAGTATGCTTTTAAGTATGCTGTACCCTATGGATTGGAATTCTCTCTAAATGAAATTAAAGCTATAATTTGTGTCTTTTAAAACATTTTTTAAATATCATTTGAGAATTGGAGGATGAGTCAATAATATGTAAATGTTTGTGTATATGTGTATAAGTTGGCCAGGACACTCATGTAAAAGCGATTTTTAATCTCAGAGAGGTCTTTCCTCATTAAATAAATAAATAAAATTAGTAAAATTAGACAAATATATCTAAGATGATTTCCCTTGTCTAAAGTTTAATAAATGAAGTATTCAAGACAAGCATAATGCAGCCAACCCAAAAAAATTATTCTACTCTGTCCACATAGATGAAAAGTCCTGTAATGATTAGTAGATTTGTTTGGGCAAGAGTGAATATCCTAGACATTTGTCTGAGTGGGAATGGGAATCAGACACTCAGGTTTTCAGTGCTTCTTCGTGCTGTCAGATAATCCAGCAGGCACTCTACCAATGCAGGCACGGCTGTGGAGGAGCTGTCAAATGGCTCTGGTATACAGTTTCAAGACATATGCAAGTTGAGCGCATTTATAAATAGGTCAAAGTCATATTAATGAAGATGGTGTGTGGTGTGAGAAGGAATGCAATCTAAATACACAGCTGTAATGTTTCTTTAATAGTTTATTCAGATGCTTTGAGCTCAACCACCTGATAGTATAAGAAGTCTAAGGTCAAGTCAAGTCACCTTTATTTGTACAGTGCTTTATACAGTACTGATTGTGTCAAAGCAGCTTTACAGTGTCAAACAGCAAAATAGTTTGTCAATAATGCAAGAGTCAAAGAGTCATTTTCAGCTAAAGTCAGTTCATTGATGATTCAGTGATGTCATCATTCAGTTCAGCTCTCTTCCAGTAGTGTCTGCGCAATCAGTCAAGCGTCACAAACTAAGCAAATCA